>NC_091318.1:18972515-19255015 GCF_038502225.1 Cherax quadricarinatus
AACCACATGATCACTAGCTCCCAGGGGCCTTTCATACATGATATCCTCGATGTCAGAACTACTCAAGGTGAATACAAGGTCCAGTCTTGCTGGTTCATCCTCTCCTCTCTCTCTGGTAGTGTCTCTAACATGTTGATGCATGAGGTTTTCCAGTACCACATCCATCATCTTGGCTCTCCATGTTTCGGGACCCCCATGGGGCTCCAGGTTTTCCTAGTCAATCTCCTTGTGATTGAAATCACCCATAACTAGTAACTTTGCTCCCCCCATGTGTGCTCTCCTGGCCACCTCAGCTAGTGTGTCGACCATTGCTCTGCTGCTCTCATCGTATTCTTCTCTTGGCCTCCTGCAGTTCTGTGGTGGGTTGTACATTACTGCAATTATCACCTTATGTCCCTCAGACTGGATTGTTCCTACTAAGTAGTCCCTTTCGCCCGTGCCATCCATTCCTTCCATTTTCTCAAACCCCCACTGGTTTTTAATGAGCAGTGCAACTCCTCCTCCCCCTCTCCTCCCTCTGTCTTTCCTGAGGATTTGATATCCGGATGGAAAAATTGAATCTGTTATTATTCTGGTGAGTTTTGTTTCTGTGAGTGCTATTATGTCTGGGGATGTCTCCTTGATTCTTTCATGCCACTCCTCATACTTATTTGTTATTCCATCTGCATTTGTATACCACACCTTCAACTTCTTTTCTAAGATTGTGGTCTGGGAGGTGTATTGGGGTTGGGGAAGTGGGAGACCTGATAAGGAACTATGGGTGGTTGCTGTGGGGGTGGAGTTTGTAATGCAGTGGGTGGGGGCATTGGATGTGGCATGGGTGTTTTGGTTTAGAGTGTTTGGTTGCACTGGGGTTGACCTGGTTGGGAGGCTTCTTTAGGAAGTTGTGAGGGAGGCTGTATTTGATCTTCCTGTGTCTGGGATCTCCTGTCTGTCTTCTCCATCCCCTCTCTTTCCTCCTTTCGCCTTTGTACCATCTCTCTCTGTTTCTGCCTTTCTGCTTGTGTTCTGTCGCGGTCGAGATACACCTTCCTGTATGCCGGCATGTCCCTTAATCGTGCTTTCTCCTGCAGGATCCTGTTCCGAGTCGATTCTGCCTTGAAGGTCACTTTCACTGGCCGGGTTCTTTTTTTTACATACCCCCTATTCTCCGAAAAATTTCCAGCTGGGTCATGTCGTCTTCTCCTATTGCTTTCATGATGCTTTCAATTGCTTTTTTTTCCCCTTGTTTTCTTGCTTCATATGTTTCCCCTTCAACTTCCTGGAGCCCATACACAAAGACTGACCTCACCCTTTCATTCTCCCACTGCATATCCCTGTGTATCCCCTCATTCAATTTGATTTCCTCCACTGCAGCTTCCCTTTCTTCAGTTTCACTATCTAATGTACTTGGGCTCAGTGGCCTGTCATTTTCCCTTCTCGGCTTTTCCTGGGCTCTGCTGTGGTCTGTTAGGGCCTCCACATATAGCTTAGCTCTTTCATTTACTACAGTCTCCACTGATTGAGCTTCTACATGCAGTTTTGCTCCTTCTTTCCCTACAGTCCCCTTATTTGTGACTGAGGTAGCAGTCTCTGTTGTCAATCCCAAAATGTTCTTTAGTTCTTTAGGCTGTTTCAGATTTTTCAGTTCCTCTTCTAAACTCTGTATCCTGGCCTCTGCTGCTTTGACTTGCACCTCCCACTTCCTGCTTTCCATGTCTATCCTCTCTTCCATTCTCATGCTAAGTTCTTCTAGTTTCTTTTCCCATTCATGTTCCCTTTTTGTGAGCTCTGCTGCCCAATCTTCCTTTGCAGTTTCCTCCTCCTGTCCCTTGGTTTTTCTTGTTGCTCTCTGGCAACCCATTTTTGTTTTATCCTGATTGCCTCAGAGTGGGAAACCTATGTAATTCTGTATGTTAGGTTAGTATTGTGTATGTCAGAGTGTGGGGGGGGGAGGTAGAGGAGGAACTGTGGCTATGTGGGAGAGTAGTGGGGAGGGGGAGTTGGAAGGAGAGTGAAGCAAGTGGGTGAGTGGGAGAGGGAGAGGTGGAAGGGGGGAGAGGTGGGGAGGGTGAAGGAGGGAGGGGAGGGATCAGGTGAAGGAGTGAGATGTCGGTGGGGGAGGGGGGGAGTGTATGTGTGAGTCTAGTAAGTAAGTAAGTTTATTCAGGTATACACAAATACAGTTACATAGAATTATCATACATAGCAGCATATGTGTAGAGAACCTAGGATAACCCAAAAAAGTCAGACAGAGTGACTTATTTCCATTGGGGTCCTTTTACCTTATTATTATAATATAAAGGTTATAATATTTTCTTATTATTCTATAATGAAGATAACATCTTATTATCATACTAAAAAGACTATCTACTACACCAAGGTCATTAAGACTATCTACAATACGAGGGTCATTACTAGGAATAAGGTAAAATTTACACGTATGTTAGATAAAAAATAGAAAATCATTCCCCTCCCTTTCTGTAGCTACATTCATCAAACACCTTTTGGCACTCTTCTTGAACTGGTTCATGCTATGACTGGCTTTGACATGTGCGGGTAGTCTGTTCCATTCCTTTATTGCTGTACAATAAAAGGTGTTTGAAGCCTGGCCAATGACTGTGGGTACTACAAAGTTGTGCTCTCTCCCCCTAGTACTATGATTGCTTTGGTTCCCAACCTTGACAAAATTGACAGCAAGATATTCTGGACACTGTTTGTGAGCAATTTTATAAACATGATTTAGCTTCAGTTGTTTTACTCTGTCTTCAACATTCAGCATATCCAACTGCTGTAATTCATCCTGGCCTACATGTTCTCTTGGTCCAATCCCCAGGATGAATCTTACGATTTTGTTCTGGGTGATTTCCAGTCTATCTTTCAGTTTTTTTGTCAAGGCAGAGTACCAAGAACAGCAAGCGTAATCCATATGGCATTGTATAAGGGCTAGACATAGGGTCCTGCGAGCCTCAGTAGGTAGACACTGTGCTTGTCTATACAGGAACTTCAGTCTGGCATTCGCTTTCTTTACTACACTGTTCCCTATCAATTCTCCTGACATGCATGGGTCAAAGGGGATTCCCAAATATTTTACTGATGAAACCAAAGTGATGGGTTCCCCATTACATTGAACATTAAAGTTATTTACCCTTCTCAGTTTATGTTTCGTGCCAAAGAGAATGGCTTCAGTTTTCCCTAGGTGTAATGATAGTTTGTTGTCTACTTACCATTTGCTGCAGGACTCCAGTTCCAGTGTTAAAACATTAGCAATATCTTGTGGGTCTTTACCTGACACTAACAGAGCACTGTCATCTGCATACAGTAGGAGTTTGCACTTGACACTGATAGGCATATCATTGACATAACATAAGAATAATAAGGGACCCAGAATACTACCTTGGGGAACTCCACATGTTATCGGCAGGGGTTCTGATTCTGTTTTGTTGATTTTGACTATTTGTCTCCTGTTGCTAAGGTAGAACTTAAACCAGTCTACAAAACCTATACCGATAGCTTGAAGTTTATTACATAATATATTGTGGTTGACAGTATCGAAGGCCTTTTGCAGGTCTAAGATTACCATACCTATGAGGTTCCCCTTTGACATTTCAGTTCTCAGGTAATCCATCAGATTAATAAGGGAGGTGTCGGTTGAGTAGGATCTTCCAAAGCCCGATTGATAGCTATGGAGAATGTTGTTGTCATTAAGGTACTTAACTACTTGAGAATACACCGCCCTCTCTAGAATTTTAGATATTATACTGAGTATACTAACAGGCCTATAGTTGCTTACATCAGACCTACTATTTTTCTTGAAGATAGGAGTAACTCTGGCCTCCTTGAACCCCTCCGGTACGGTATTAGTGGTGATTGATAGATTTATTATGTGAGCAATAGGGATTGACAGTTCAGAAGCTCCATCTTTTAGGAACTTACACGGGATGTTATCAGGGCCTGTGCTCTTAGTTGGGTTTAACCTGCTTAGTTCTTTTTGAATAAAGTCATGAGATACACTTACTAGTTGACAACTGTTCGGGGTTACCCCTTTATTGGTATAGTATGTTTGAAACTTATCAGAGTCTGTGTTAAAGGTATTTGATGCAGCTGGTAGTTTACTTACTAGTGTTGATGCAACAGATGTGTAGTATGAATTAAAACAATTTGCCACCTTAGATGTTTCATGGCATACCTCATTATCGATAGTGAGTACTATGTTAGACCTATCTACTGGCTTATGGCTATACCCCAAATGTTTTAGTTGTTGCCAGAGCTTTCTGGGGTTATGCTTATACTCATCAATTTTTGAGCAGTAGTGCTTTGCCTTTGCTCCTTTTATAAGTCTCTGTACTCTGTTCCTCACCCTTTGGAATTCATTTAGTGCTGCAATATCCTGTCTGTTTGCTTTAAATCTTTTTAGCAGCTGGTCTCCGAATTTCATATTATCTAATATCTCAGTATTCATCCAGGGTTCAGTTCTTCGTTTAATCCTAACCTCTTTAACTGGTGCAATATTATCAAGGATGGTAGTGAACATTGTTTTAAATTTTTCCCAGGCATCGTTTACGTCCGTGCAACTTGTTATCTCTGTCCAGTCACAATTGTGTAGCCTATTTACCAGTGTTTCTTTACTGTAGTTTCTAGTTGACCTCATTTTTATTGTCCTGTGTAGGCCTATCCTATCCCTAGTGATTTTCCTGGTGCAGTAAATGATGAAATGATCACTAAGACCTGTGGTAATGACGCCTGACTGACTAATGTTCTCAGAGCGGTTACAAAGTATGTGGTCAATTAGGGTGGCTGAGAACTGCGTGATCCGGATTGGCGTATTAATTAGTTGAGCGTAACTATTTAATCCTAGAATTTGCTTATACCTTTTGCATAGCCCGTTATTTTGCTGCTGAAAACAGATATTGAAGTCGCCCAGTATTATTGTCTCGCAATTGTTTTCAACTCCGGACAAGACTCTGGAAAAGTCTTCTAAGAACTGGTCCTGCGTAGGAGGGCGGTAACTAGTTCCTACTAAGATGGGTTTGGTCTTAGGAAGCAGCACTTCAAACCATAGAATCTCCAGTTTATTGTTATTTAAATCAGGTCTTGGGTTGTAAGCTAAGTCATTTCTAATGTAGGCACATACTCCACCACCCTTTCTGTTCCTATCTAAGCGTTTTATATTGTAACCATCTATTTTGACCTCGTTATCAGTCATCGTATCATCCAACCAAGATTCAGAGATGGTTATAACTGCCGCCCTAATTTTGTTAGCTAGAATCCTAATCTCTGCCAATTTAGGAAGAAGTGATCTTGCATTGACATGAATAAAGTGAAGGCCTGTTTTCATAAAACAATTATAATCATCAATATATGGCAATGGGTCATTTGTATTAAATTTAGGTAAATCAATGTCATCACTGCTAAAGGGTAACTGTGCCAAAGTGCATTTGTTACACACAAAATGAATTCTGGCACCGTTGTTATAATTGTACATACATCCATCATGCACCCACCCCTTACACATTTTACATAAGGCGCCTTTTCTGTTTTTCATGCGTACTTTAGTACAGTGTATGCACCTGTTTGGTAGTGTTTGAGATAATAATGGCTGTATCGTCTCACATTGACCTATGTATGCATTACATATGGAGTTAAGGTTATCATTCCTAGCTACTAGACCGTCATTATCGCCGTCATTTATCTGTCTGTTTTGCCTCTGCACAATAGTTTGAGGTCCTGGATTAATTTGGATATCACCACTTAAGAGTGCTACAATAAGAGCTGTGTGCCACTGTTTTTGTTTGGGTATGCGGTGTTGCCATACCTTGCGGCGATAGTGACATTTACTTTTCTGGTAGGATGGCAACTGTTGGGCTTTTACTGTCCAGGGCGCTGTTACTCCATTCACCTTTTCCAACCCCCATGACTGATTTCTTTCTTCATGGAACTGAAGAAGAAATATAAATATAATTATGGCAGCCTGTACCCCCCTAATGCCTGCCATTTTCACTCTTCGCTCTTTTACTCATATACAATGATATTTATTTCTCTTTTCCAGTCCCTAGTACACTTAGTATCTGCTTTAGCAATCACCACTGAATTACTAGTAAAATTTCCTCTTCAAAACCCTCTTCACTGCTCACTTTTCCCTTAACTTCACAAAACCCTTACAGTTAACCCCTTATTACACACTCCCCTTCCCATCTCACTTCACAGTCTGGCTTCCTCAATTAACTTCTAACTCCTTTCCATTCTGGTAGATCAGAAAGGTTTAATCCATGGTTTTATCCTTCCAAATCCCCCTCAATTCCATTTATCGGGGGTTGTGTGGTGGTGTTGTCTCCTGACCTGTTCTGCTGACTCAGCCATTTTTAAAACACTGAGGGGAGTAACGCCACCTACAACCTGACTTTCCTTGAGTTTATAGATATATTTGGCGTTTTCTGCTATGATTCTCTCACTGTACACTGGTCAGCTGAATATAGGTCAGCTACTAAAACATTAACCTTGACTGTTTAACTATTCACTTCTTTCTCACGACTGGCACTGAGGGATATCCGACCTATAACCTTGGAGTTTTGTACTGTTGATTTGACGATGTCTCCTGTGTTTCCCTCTCGTTAGCACTGGTACAGGTGATATGATGGTGGTACAGATATGATGCTACTGTCAACAGATGAACGTCAGTAAAGATGAGAATTTCACTTCGCTAGTTGTACGTCTGGCAGTAGCGGCTGTTTGGATGCCGGTCAGCCATGTTTAAATGCTCAATTCTTTCCCTCGTTTGGCACTGAAGAAAAAAGTCCTACAGACCTGTCATTTCCTTGGAGATTTAGTTGATCAGGTTTTCTGCCATGTTGTCTTCCCGTTAAACACTGGTGCAGTTGATATGGAGGTCAGTTATTTCATTGTAGTGGAAAACGTCTCATGTCTGGTTCACGTCTGGCAGCAGGTCTGGTACTTGAATGCTGGTCCCTCTTTTGTCATATTTAGTCCATTTCGTTGTCGTCACCGTCAGTTTTTATGTCACTATAGGTTCCTTGCATGTTGTTGTAGCAGTACTTGCAAATTTGGCCATCACTGGAGTTCGGATAGGCCCAGGGGACGGCAAGATATAGGAGTTAGTTTAATATGTTTATTATGCACCCCATACCCATCCTGTGGGCGGTAGTCAAAAGATTACAGAGGTACATAATGGGTCCAGGGACTGGGCCTCAAAGTTTTGATGGCTGAGCAAGTTACAGAGGTAATGAATTCGCAATTTACAAAGGTAATGAACTCACAATTTACAAAGGTAATGAACTCCAGGTAGGTCTAGTCACAATCATGACAAGTTACAAAGGTATTAACAGATTATAGAGGAGCAGCCTTGTTGCTGCTTGCTGCGGCTGCGTGTTGCGGCTGCGTGCTTATACACGAGTCTGGCAATGTGTGTGTGTACTCACCTATTTGTACTCACCTATTTGTGGTTGCAGGGGTCGATTCACAGCTCCTGGCCCCGCCTCTTCGCTGATTGCTACTAGGTCCTCTCTCTCCCTGCCCCATGAGCTCTATCATACCTAGCCTTAAAACTATGTATGGTTCCTGCCTCCACCACATCACTTTCTAGGCTATTCTATGGCCTGACTACTCTATGACTGAAGAAATACTTCCTAACATCCCTTTGATTCATCTGAGTCTTCAACTTCCAATTGTGACCTCTTGTGTCTGTGTCCCATCTCTGGAACATCCCGTCTTTATCCACCTCGTCTATTCCGCGCAGTATTTTATATGTCGTTATCATGTCTCCCCTGACCCTCCTGGCCTCCAGTGTCGTCAGGCCGATTTCCCTCAACCTTTCTTCATAAGACAATCCCCGTAGCTCTGGGACTAGTCTTGTTGCAAACCTTTGCACTTTCTCTAATTTCTTGACGTGCTTGACTAGGTGTGGATTCCAAACTGGTGCTGCATACTCCAGTATAGGCCTGACGTAGATAGTATACAGAGTCTTAAACGAATCCTTACTGAGGTATCGGAACGCTATCCGTAGGTTTGCCAGGCGCCCGTATGCTGCAGCAGTTATCTGATTGATGTGCGCCTCAGGAGATATGCTCGGTGTTATACTCACCCCCAGATCTTTTTCCTTGAGTGAGTTTTGCAGTCTTTGGCCATCTAAACTATATTGTGTCTGCGGTCTTCTTTGCCCTTCCCCAATCTTTATGACTTTGCATTTGGCAGGGTTAAATTCAAGGAGCCAGTTGCTGGACCAGGCTTGTAGCCTGTCCAGGTCTCTTTGTAGTCCTGCCTGATCCTCGTCCGATTTGATTCTTCTCATTAACTTCACATCATCTGCAAACAAGGACCCTTCTGAGTCTATCCCTTCCGTTATGTCGTTCACGTATACCAAGAACAGCACAGGTCCTAGGACTGACCCCTGTGGAACCCCGCTTGTCACAGGCGCCCACTCTGACACCTGTGTGTGTGTGTGTGTGTGTGTGTGTGTGTGTGTGTGTGTGTGTGTGTGTGTGTGTGTGTGTGTGTGTGTGTGTGTGTGTGTGTGTGTGTGTGTGTGTGTGTGATGTGTGTGTGTGTGTGTGTGTGTGTGTGTGTGTACTCACCTAATTGTGGTTGCAGGGGTCGAGACTCAGTTCCTGGCCCCGCCTCTTCACTGATCGCTACTGGATCCTCTCTCTCTCTGCTTCCTGAGCTTTGTCATACCTCTTCTTAAAACTATGTATGGTTCCTGCCTCCACTACTTCACTTGCTAGGCTATTCCACTTGCTGACAACTCTATGACTGAAGAAATACTTCCTAACGTCCCTGTGACTCGTCTGAGTCTTCAGCTTCCAGTTGTGACCCCTTGTCCCTGTGTCCCCTCTCTGGAACATCCTATCTCTGTCCACCTTGTATATTCCCCGCAGTATCTTGTATGTCGTTATCATGTCTCCCCTGACCCTTCTGTGTGTGTGTGTGACTCAACAATCAATATTTGCACCAATAACTCATTACAGTTGTGACCGGGTGTGGAAGTGTGAATTGCTCATTACTCTGGAATTTGTTCATGATTGTAGCCATGTATAAACGTAAGTAACCATTCTTACAGAATTCATTACCTTTGTAACTTGTGAGCTCATTACCTTTGTACCTAGTTCAGCTATCAAAACTTTGGGGGCCCAGTCCCTGGACCCATTACGTACCTCTGTAATCTGTAAATACCTTTGTAACTTGTCATGATTGTGACCAGACCTACCTGGAGTTCATTACCTTTGAAAATTGTGAGTTCATTACCTTTGTAAATTGTGAGTTCATTACCTTTGTAAATTGTGAGTTCATTACCTTTGTAAATTGTGAGTTCATTACCTTTGTAAATTGTGAGTCCATTACCTTTGTAAATTGTGAGTTCATTACCTCTGTAACTTGCTCAGCTATCAAAACTTTGGAGTCCAGTCCCTGGACCAATTATGTACCTCTAATCTTTTGACTACCGCCCACAGGATGGGTATGGGGTGCATAATAAACATATTAAACTAAAACTCCCAGGTTCTCTACACATATGCTGCTATGTATGATAATTCTATGTAACTGTATTTGTGTATACCTGAATAAACTTACTTACAGGGACTGGACCCCAAAGTTATGACAGTTAAACAAGTTACAAAGGTAATGAACTCCAGGTAGATCTGTCACAATCATGGCAAGTTACAAAGGTAATGAGAGTTACTTATTTCCATTCCGTATCCGTCCACAGGATGGATGTGGTGCACGATAAACTAGCCACTTCGGTGGCAAAATCTAAATCTAATCTAATCTACATATATGCTGTTATGTATGATAATCTAAGTAACTGTATTTGTGTATACCTGAATAAACTTACTTGCCATAGATTTCAAATCTGGATATTTACCGAAAATATAAATAATTATATTCATGCCATCTTGTAATGTAAATAAATATTTATATTCATACTCCTTTGAGATATAAAAGCAATGTTGTGATTAGTGGACGCAGTATAATAGGCGAGCTCTGATTGGTTGTCCCTCACTATGTTGTTGAGTATGGTGGTGTTTAGTTTTGCTTCATATTAAATTAAGTTTTTAGCCAAATATGGCTGCCAGACCCAGTTTGGCCATATTCACTATTGTCTGCGCTCTTACCTGCATTTACGCTTTTAAGGAAACAAGAAGTTTTTCCTACGATAAAGGTGAGAACGTTAAATATATCGTGTTTCACTATTGCTTTATCTTGTGTCTCACTGTTTGCTTATCTTAAGATAAGATAAGATAAGATTTCGTTCGGATTTTTAACCCCGGAGGGTTAGCCACCCAGGATAACCCAAGAAAGTCAGTGCATCATCGAGGACTGTCTAACTTATTTCCATTGGGGTCCTTAATCTTGTCCCCCAGGATGTGACCCACACCAGTCGACTAACACCCAGGTACCTATTTGCTGCTAGGTGAACAGGACAATAGTGTAAGGAAACGTGTCGAAATGTTTCCACCCGCCGGGAATCGAACCCGGGCCCTCCGTGTGTGAAGCGGGAGCTTTAGCCACCAGGCCATTATTGGCTCATCTTATTGTGTCCCACTACTGTCCAGTCGTATTGTCCCACTACTGCCTGTACATTGTCCCACTACTGCCTCATAACATTGTCCCACTACTGTCTAGTCATATTGTCCTACTACTGCCTCATCTTAGTGTCCCACTACTGTAGCTATATTGTCCCACACACTGCCTAGTCATGTCTCACTACTGCTTCGTCCTAGTGTCCCACTATAGCATTGTATGACCCATGTGGGTTTAGTGCTTGGTTTTGATAATAATAATAATAATAATTGGTGTCCCACTAGTGCTTTGTCTTATTGTGTCCCTGTACTGCCTCTTATTGCTTCTTGGTTCATTACAGTATTGCTTCTACTGCCTAATCTTCCCTTAAGGGATGTTTCTTGACTGGTGAAGGGCTCTTGACCTAAGAAGTTGGACCTGATCTCTCCTTTGTAGAATTAAAACTGCCTCCCATTTCTCCAGGCATTGTATAACCCCTGTCAGTCCTGTAGCTCAGTAGGCAATGCTCTCTCCTCGCACACACTGAGTGTCTGTGGTTCAGTTCCCAGCCGGTTGGAAATGTTGGGGATGTTTCCTTACACTTGCTCTGTCTGTTCACCTAACACTAAGTAGGTACCTGGATGTTAGTCAACTATTGTGGGTCGCATCCTGGGGGGACAAGATTGAAGGACCACAATGGAAATAAGACAGACAGTCCTTGATGATACATTGATATTTTTGGGTTATCCCAGGTGTCTAACCCTCTTGGTTAAAAATCTGAACAAATCTTATCTTTTGGAAATATAAACACATATGCAGTATAATTGAACAAGTATTTTCTAAACTCCACTATCCTCGTCACTTCATCAGAGACTGCAGACGGCGGGCATTAAACATCTTCAACACACCCAGAGAAGACACTTCCGAGAAGAGATACATAGTCCTCCCCACCAACTCCATTACCAAACATGTTTCCAACATCTTTTCCAATACATCATTCCAAGTATCTACCTCCACAACCACGACCATCAAGGACATCACCAGTAGTAGACAGGACAAGCCTCCATCCTCTGCAGGGGTATACATAATCCCTTGTAATAACTGCAACAAATTATATGTGGGCAAAACATCAAGAGACCTCCAAACACGTATTTCAGAACACCAATATGCAAGCAGGACTGACGATACAAGGAATGCCTGTGTACAACATCGCAATTCACACAACCATTTAATTAACTACAGAAACTCAAGACTTATCGCCACAGAAGACAACACTCAATACCGAAGAATCCTGGAATCATCGCTTATCTCTATAACCAACAATTTCAACCAGAACAACGGCTTCTATAACATAGCTGAACCACTCGCCAAGAAACTTCTTCATCGCTATCCCACATAAGAACATAGAACACTGCAGAAGGTCTACTCACAACTTGTCCAATATCCCCGCCAAGCTACCCAAGACTCTATATCTCCACCCGGTAGATCATCAGATGCGGCATTCTCCACCTGACCTCAACATTCTGAACAAGACTATAAATACTCCCGTACCCTCCACCCCAGGTAGATCTGTGTGTGACTTGAAAAAGCCCACTGTGTGGGTGAAACGTTGTCAATAAAGGATCACATTATACTGCATATGTTTATATTTCCACTGTGTCGGTATTTGATACCATTTATTTCCAAATCTTATCTTTTCTTATCCCCCCCCCTTTCCCCCAAATGTAATAATGTTATCTGAATACTTCGAGTGACATACTTTGTCTTAAGATTTCTTAAGGGTAAGTTTGGTGTTCTTGTTAACAGCACAGCCTCACATTCAGTCTGATTCCATATAACCTAAGTGAACATGGAGAAAAAAGGAATTTTATACATGTAAAAATTATTTATAGCTAAGGTTCGTGACTGCTACTTGGTGGAACTCAGCTGTTAGTTTATACATTTTATAATTCACACATCCTATCTATACCATAGAATAAGTCTTGCAGAAATTTTTGTTTTAGGAGATATTAGCAAAAATAGTATACATATATATAGTGGACCCCTGCCTTACAAATGCATCGCGTTACGTTAAATCCGCCATACGGAGCATTTGAACGCAAAAATTTTGCCTCGCCTCATGATAAAAAACGCGCCTTACGTGATTCGTCCGGGACACGTCCCACGTGTGGCCTCAGCGCCAGTGTTTACAAGCCAGCCAGTGCGGTCGCATCTACCCATACATTCGGTACATTTCACATTATCCCAGTGTTTTTAGTGCTTGTAACTGTAAAATAAGTCACCATGGACCCCAAGAAAGCTTCTAGTGCCACCCCTGTGGTAAAAAGGGCGAGAATTAGTATGGAATTGAAAAAAGAGATTAAGGAAATGTGTGCATAGTGGGTTGAACTGCAAACCTTTACGGATGAAAATCACCCTGACACAGCTACTGCAAGCCATGTTGGCAACCTGTACAATGACAATGTTATGGCCCATTTTAGGAAAGTCTTAAGAGAACGGGAGGTACAGAGCTCTATGGACAGATTTGTTGTGTGACAGAGGTCCAGTGACTCTCAAGCTGGTCTTAGTGGCATTAAAAGAAGAAGGGAAGTAACCCCAGAAAAGGACTTGCTACCTCAAGTCCTAATGGAAGGGGATTCCCCTTCTAAACAATAACTTCCACACTCTCACCTCCTCCCATCCCATCAGTCATCACCAGATCTTCAGTAAAGGTAAGTGTCATGTATTCTCAGTTTGTGTGTATTAAAATTAATATTTCGTGTGGTAAAAAATTTTTTTTTTAATAGTACTTTGGGGTGTCAGGAACGGATTAATTTGATTTCCATTATTTCTTATGGGGAAAATTAATTCAGCTAATGATAATTTCGGGTTACAGTGAGCTCTCACGAACGGATTAATATCGTAAGGCGGGGCTCCACTGTATTTATTTGGTTGTGCAGCACTTCTGAGCTAGTCAACACTCACATGCCAGTACCAGTGGCAGAGTAAAGTTAAGTTATATTTGGTTATTGTAGGTTGGGGTAGGTGGGTTTCATCACCATTTATGCAACAAAATAATAACCCGGCTGTAAAATGATTTTAATAATATTGTGCAATTCGGACTATAATTAATGGCAGAAATCCACCGAGGAGCAGTTGTCTACTTTCCCATACTATTTAATGATGTAATATTTCAAGATTATTAAAAGATTATCTTGATTCCATTCTTCATAAAATTTTGAAAATATCATAAAAAGCTGTTTTCATAACACCACAAAAATAACATACAATTTTATTATACTTTACTAAATACATTTAAGGAAAGTCTTTTTGTATTTCCATTATTGTGAGGTGGAAAGGTTGATGATCCATATTAAGAATAAGGAGAAAGAAAACCATCAAAAGTGTAGTTTTGACTGGTTTTATTAAAAAAATTGTAGGTATATACTACTGTATTTGCCAGGGATTAATTATTTAATGTAACTATTTATCAAATTTAATCAGAGTGCTGCAATTGACTTAGTTGGTAGCACCCTCAACTCACTGAGGGATCAGGGTTCAATGCAGTAGCATGGTTTGTGTCCAGGGGAATGGGGCCTTTCTCTTGTAGGGGTGACACCCTTCCCACAAGATTCTTGCTTAAGAACACAGCATCTTTTCTCACCATAAATGGTGGGACTATTTCCCCTTTTATCTAGATTTGCTCATGCTCCTGGTTTATTACATGGAATGTTTTATTGGCATGGATTCCTTAATCACATTGTGATTATAATTTATGTAATTCGAGTGCAGTGGTCATGACAATAGCAAGTCTGTACTGATAATGTAAATTTGTTATGTAGTGTTTGAAATGGATGATGTTGAAAACAATGAATAATGTAAGGTTCAAGTACTCTGTCAATACAGTGGAACAACTAAATTGATTTATGCATTTTGGTTTTGTGTAGGAAATATTGTATGTACCAATCATTTTTTTAAATTGGCACATTATAATCAGTGCATTTATATTTTTGTATATACTATACTGTTCATTCTATAATTTTGCAGGTGTAGTGTCTAATCTCTCTCACTGCCCTGGACGCTATTGTGGTCGTACAAAACTTGAAAATGGGTCCTGGTCGACTTGTGGGGCATGTGAGAGAGGACTTCGACGCAACAATAGAAGTGCTTGTGAAGAATGCAATGATACTCCAGAATTTTATGACAAGTTGTACCTAGGTTTTATGGGGCTGTTACCATTAACATTTCACTTAGGCTGCATTGATGCTGCTGCAAAGAGAAGAACGTAAGTTATCCTGAGCAAGAAGCAGGTTATCCATTTTCCTGCATGAAATAATCCAAAAAAATCAAGTAACTTGAAGTTAAGCTAATCAAGTGTTTATGGGTGTAATACAGATGAGAAAAAAGGGGCTAGCTGTTGATGGTATGCATGAGAGTAAGCTAGATGTCCTAACACTGAGTGAAACAGAGTTTGGGAATTACTAAAACAAAGAAACAAACAAACAAGCAATTTTATTTTTATAAAGTGGAATACAGTATACAGTTGACATTTGAGTAATTGATATGTATAAACTATTTATAGAAAACCCCTTGTTATGTAGAGCATAAATTTGAAAAATGCATAGTTTAAGTTTAGATTGAAGGCTAATCATTATGCATGGTACCTGTTGGTGAGAGTGATGTATAATTGTGAGGGAATAATTGGTTTGAGAGACTTATGGAAAAGTCAGAAAAACTGTTGTAAAACATATAATAGGGAAGTTTAGAGTGCCTATTGTAGATGAAGATCAATCAATCAAATCAGTCAATCAAGTTTATTCTCTATAAGGATTACAATGCAGGGTTTACAGATTTTGGATATTGTGTGGTTTACATGTTATAAAATACTAATTACAGAGGGGGCCACTAGGACACCTAGCATGGCTAGGCATTTCGGGCAGACTTAGATTAATTCTTAACTCTAAATTATTACAAATTATGGAGTAAGTTGGTATTATGACTAAGTGACTGAATCATAGTTTGTGAGTTTAGCAATGTGAATGCTTTTGTTTTGGCACAATACATAGTTTCTATATTGGAGTATCACAGGCAAACTTATGACTAGTTAGGATTCATTATTTTAGGATTAAGATTCGTATTTCTGTGTTTATAGTCAAATGGGTGAGTGAGTGAGTGTAAGTGTGAACCACCAGGTGTTTTCATGTAGTAGTTAGTTGACGGGGTGTATCAGGAAGATAAGATGTTTTCTAACGGTAGTTTTGAAGGTGATGAATGTGTCTGCAGTTCTAGAGTTTTCAGGTAGGGTGTTCCAGATTTTAGGGCCTTTGACATACATTGAATTTTTGTAAAGGTTTAGTCGGACACGGGGAATGTCATAGAGATGTTTGTGTCTGGTGCTATGCCTATGGGTCCTGTCACAACTATCAAGAAAACATTTTAGGTCAAGGTTAATATTGGAATTTAAGGTCCTGTAGATGTAGATTGCACAGTAGTAAGTGTGGATGTTCTGAACAGGTAGTAAGTTTAGATCTATGAAGAGTTGGGGGGGGGTGTTGCCAGGGATGGGATTTAGTGATTATTCTTACTGCAGCTTATGTTGGGTTATTATTGGCTTTAGGTGTGTTGCTGCAGTTGATCCCCAAGCACAAATAGCATAGGTAAGGTATAGATAAATGAGTGAATGGTATAGTGTGAGAAGGGCATTTTGTGGCACGTAGTACAGTATTGTATCTTGGAGTGAATCCCAACCGTTTTGGATACTTTTTTTGTTATGTGTTGGATATGGGTGCTGAAATTAAGATTGTTGTCAAGGTATAGGCCTAGGAATTTGCCCTCATTATGTCTGGCAATTAGAGTATTGTTGATCTTAATGTTAAGTAGCACAACACCTGATCTGCTACCAAACATAATGTAGTAGGTTTTGTCAGTGTTAAGTGTAAATTTATTGGCTGTCATCCAAGTCGATATTTAGAGCAGCTCCTCGTTAACAATGGTGTTGAGGGTGGCAAGATTAGGGTGAGAGATGACATAAGTCGTGTCATCAGCAAAGAGAATGGGTTTCAGGTGTTGGGATACATTTGGAAGATCATTGATGTAAATGAGGAAGAGCAGGGGACCAAGGAAACTTCCCTCTGGAACTCCAGTATCAAGTGGCTGTGTTGTTGATGCTGTGTCTTTAATGGTGACATACTGATACCTATTAGTAAGGTAAAATTTGAAATATGCAAACGCATGGCCTCTTGTACCATAATGGTCAAGTTTGTGGAGTAGGATGCCGTGGTCTACTGTGTCAAAAGTTTTTCTTAGGTCAATAAAAATTCCTAGCAGATATTCCTTATTTTCCAGTGCTGTGTAAAGCAGATCTAGCATTTTTACAATTGCATCATTAGTGCTTTTATTTTTCCTGAATCCAAATTGGCAGGGGTTGAGTATGTTTTGTGCCGTTATAAATGAATATAGTCTCCTGTGCACGAGTTTCTCAAAGATTTTGGATAGCAATGGTAAGTTTGATATTGACCTATAGTTGACTAGCTGGTCTAGTGGCTAACGCGACGGGCTGGAGTTTTGAGACTCTATGACCGCGGGTTCAATCCCGGCCGGGGGTATGGTTTGGTTGACCTATAGTTGTTTACATCTGTAGGGTCACCACCTTTATGTATTGGTGTAACCCTTGCTGTCTTGAGTAGTGTCGGGAAAGTGCTAGTTTCTAGTGACTTGTTAAAAAGTAATGTAATAGCATGCGAAAGGACATGGAGGGGGAGGGCAGCCTTGAAGTTATAATGGTTTCAGGAAGAATAAGATGAATAAGCATAATACACATAAAGAATTAAACATGGGATTTTTGTTTAGGAATCCCCTTCAGCAACCTGCCTCAAACCAGTCAACTCAACAAAAGGTAGCAATCAGAATTTTCACAAATTCTAATTATGGGCAATACACTGTGCCTTTATTGTATCTCTTAAACCTTCTAATAATGTTATTTTTACTACTGTTCACTCTAGTTTTATAACATTGCACTGTAATGCTGATGCTTACCAAGGAGACTTGGTTGAACAGTGTATCAGACAACAACAAAAAAAAATTGGCTGGACAAACAGATGCCTTAGAATGAAAAAAAAAAAAGGCAATAATTCTGGATTTTGTCCATTAGCATGTTCTTTATAATGATAACTTATAAACATTTTTTTTTTTTTAAAAGTCGGCCGTCTCCCACCGAAGCAGGGTGATGCAAAAAGAAAGAAAATCCCCAAAAGAGAAAATACTTTCATCATCATTCAACACTTTCACCTCGCACATAATCACTGTTTTTGCAGAGGTGCTCAGAATACAGTAGTTTAGAAGCATATAAGTATAAAGATACACAACATATCCCTCCATACTGACAATATCCCAAACCCCTCCTTTAAAGTGCAGGCACCGTATTTCCCATTTCCAGGACTCAAGTCCGGCTATATAAAAATAACCGGTTTCCCTGAATCCCATCACTAAATATTACCCTGCTCACACTCCAACAGCTCGTCAGGTCCCAAATACCATTCGTCTCCATTCGCTACTATCTAACACGCTCATGTACACTTGGTGGAAGTCCAAGCCCCTCACCCACAAAACCTCCTTTACCCCCTCCCTCCAACCTTTTTGAGGATGACCCCTACCCTGCCTTCCTTCCTCTACAGATTTATATGCTTGAACTGCAAGAATGACCACCATACTCTAGCTGCCAGGTGCCCTATCAGAAGAGACATACTCAAGAAACAACAACAACAAAAGAAGCACAACCCACAAGCACCCACATATTCTGCTCTCGCCAAGCTTCAAGCAGACACTACCAAGATACTACAAGCCACGCAAGCTGCTCCCACTACTTTCCTCCCAGCACCTGCTGCCGACTCCACCAAGATTCTTTATTGCATCATGTATGCTCATGTACAGAATGCAGCTGAGCCTGGCTCCTTCAACAACACTATCAACGAACTTTTCAAACTAAACAACATGCCTGGCCTCACATTCCCTGCATCACCTTCCACTGAGATCCTACAAACCACTGCAAATATTGCCAGCATAACCGCTGTTCCACCACTGACACAACCTCCACTTGACACAGAGATGGACCAATCAGAGACCACTGAGACATCGACAAATCTTACCAATGAGAGTCCACCACCGCCTGCCTCCACCGTCACCACAACTGTCCAAGCAGAGGCCTTGCCTCTCACAGTTCAACCACCAGCCAAGAAAGCTAAAACTCAAGAACCAAGGGTTGCAGCTCCCCATGCCAATACTACTGCCCCATCGCAACAAGAAGCCAAGGTCAAGAATGGTGGACAATGCACAACCAACCAGAAGAAGAACCAAATGCGAACTCCAGAACGTGATCAAGACCTCCTGGACGAAATTATGTCACCCAACGTTGAAGAACTGGCCAAATGTGTCTACACCACCCTCTGCAGCGCTGGACTCGACCACACCACACTGAAGAACAGGCTGATACCTCCGAATCGGACTAGTGAAGAGGGTACCCCCCACCAGCACTACTATCAAGACAAGTTTCCCCAGCACTTTGCTGTCTGCTAAAGCTGGGGTGTGGCTCCAATGAACCCTGATTTCTGCCTCTGCCCAACTGTGACACTGAAGATGCCAAGCGTGAAGACACTTCCCACTTGGGGAGTCAATGCAAGATAGATGAAGAAGTTACCCTCCAACCGGAGGGCCCAAGAGAGAAGATAGAAGAATGAAGACGAACGACACCCCCGCCCCGGGGGCCACCGCTGGGTCACCATCTGGAGAAGACCCGGGCCAGAAGTACCGGCAAATCTCTAATGAATGAATGAATGAATATGCTCTCCATGTCATTCTACTTTGATCCATTCTCTCTAAATGACCAAACCACCCCTACAACTCCTCTTCAGCCTTCTAATACTTTTATTAACTCCACACCTCCTAATTTCCATACTCCGAATTTTTTTGCACAATATATACACCACACATCGCCCTTAGACAGGACATCTCCACTGCCTCCAACTGTCTCTTTGCTACAGCATTTACAACCCAAGCTTCACACCCACATAAGAGTGTTGGTACCCCTATACTTTCATACATTCCCTTCTTTGCCTCTATAGATAACGTTTTTTGTCTCCACATATACCGCAACACACCACTCACCTTTTTTCCTTCATCAATTCTATCATTAACTTCATCCTTCATAAATCCATCCGCTGACACATCAACTCCAAAATATCTGAAAACATTCACTTCTTCCATACTCCTTTCCAATTTGATATCCAATTTTTCTTTATCTAACTCATTTGATACCCACATCACCGTGCTCTTTTCTATGTTCACTTTCAACTTTCTGCCTTTACACACTCTCAAAACTCGTCCACTAACCTTTGCAATTTTTCTTTAGAATCTCCCATAAGCACAGTATCATCAGCAAAAAGTAACCGTGTCAATTCCCATTTTGTATTTGATTTCCCATAATTTAATCCCACCCCTCTCCCGAACACCCTAGCATTTACTTCTTTTACAACCCCATCTATAAATATATTAAACAACCATGGTGACATTACACATCCCTGTCTAAGACCTACTTTTACCAGGAAGTAGTCTCCCTCTCTTCTACACACCCTAACCTGAGCCTCGGTATCCTCATAAAAACTCTTTACAGCATTTAGTAAATTACTACCTATTCCATATACTGTACCTGTAACATCTCCCACATTGCTTCTCTAACCACTCTATCATATGCCTTTTCTAAATCCATAAATGCAGTGAAAACTTCCCTTCCTTTATCTAAATACTGTTCACATACATGCTTTAATGTAAACACTTGATCTACACATCCCCTACCCACTCTAAAACCTCCTTCCTCATCCGCAATCCTACATTCTGTCTTACCTCTAATTCTTTCAATAATAACCCTACCGTACACTTTTCGTGGTATACTCGGTAACTTAATTCCTCTATAATTTTTACAATCTCTTTTGTCCCCCTTCCCTTTATATAAAGGAACTATACATGCTCTCTGCCAATCCCTAGGTACCTTCCCCTCTTTCATACATTTATTAACCCTTTCAGGGTCCAAGGCCAAAATCTGAAGTCACGCACCAGTGTCCAAGAAATTTTGAAAAAAAAAAAAAATTATTTTTTCTTACAGAATTAAAGAGCATATTTTTGTGAAGGTAATAAAACAAAAAAAAATAGAATCTGATCAGTACTTACCGAGATACAGTGCCAAGAAGTTTGTAGAAAATGATGTGGTGGCGGCAACATCGACGAATTCCACATACGCGTATTATATTATTTTGTTGTTTTAGTTGTTTTTTCTTTTCTTTTCCAATTTTTTTCTATTCCTACTAACATTTGGGGCCTGAGAGACCAACACTGTATATAATTGATATATATATACTCACTGTATTGAACACAATAACCGCACTAAAGTTATTATCATATTATTGTTTACCACTGTTGTTTATTACAATAAACATGCACAAATATTGTATAATACTAATGTTCTATCATATATTTACATATTTACAATCACTGGACATGGTTTTAGAACTGCTGGAGCTTGTGGAACTCCTTGAAACAAGGCACCATGCACAGAGGCACCTTACATTCCTCACACATAAACCGAGTGTCTTTGCGTCTTTGTTGCCGTCGTTTTGTTTGTGCACAGACAATGCATCTCTTCTGAGCAAATTTCTTTTGAGTTGAAGGAAGCTGTATTATGAAATGATCACCTTCTCTTCTCAAACGCTTGGGTATATTGTGATGAATTCGAGGACCATGTTGTATTGCAGGTGTTGTTACCTGGTACTTCATTATGAGTTGTCTGACAACAGACAAACAAAATTCACCATACGGTGGTCTGTTACCAGTCTTTATTTGGTACATATTATATGCATTCAGCATTGAAATGTCCATGAGATGGAAGAAAAGTTTCATGTACCACTTGTAACTCTTACGAACACAGTCAACAAAACCAATCTGCATGTCACACTTGTCAACCAAGCGCATGTTTTGTGTATAATCAATCACTGTCACTGGTTTTCGAATACGTTCATTAGTCACTCGATCAACTTTGCCACTGTCTTGCATTTCATTACGGTGAATGGTTGTCAACAATGTGACATCTCGTTTGTCATGCCACCGTAATGCCATGATGTCATTGGCAGTAAACACCTGCACATCATCACCACGAACACCTGCGTTGAGCCTGGGCATATGTTTACAATTAGAACGCACTGTGCCACACACATCTGTCTTGTTCACTCGCATGAAATCACTGAGTAATGGGCTTGTGTACCAGTTATCGGTATATAATGTGTGGCCCTTACCAAGATAAGGTGCCATCATGTTTCTCACTACGTCACCTGATATACCCAATAACATCTTGGTATCTTTCAGTGTTTTACTACCTGTGTATACAACAATATCCAACACCAGGCCACTGTCACAATCACAGAGTACAAACAATTTTATACCAAAGCGGTTCCTCTTGCTCGGTATATACTGCTTGAATGACAGTCTACCTTTGAACAAAATCAAAGACTCGTCAATTACAAGATTCTTGTATGGATAAAAGTATATCCTGAACTTTTGTTTGAGATACATGAAAACATTTCTAATCTTGTATAACCTGTCACTTCTGTCAGGCCTGGTTTTGTCAGAGAAGTGCAACATACGTAACAGTAAGATAAACCTGTTCACTGGTATTATTTCACTGAAGGATGGGGTACAAATTAGCCGATCTGTGGACCAGTATGCTTTTATATTATGCTTATAGACGTGAGGCATAAGCATTATTGTTGCAAAAAGCAAATACATTTCTGCAACAGTCGTCTCTTTCCACCTGTGTAGTCTTGACTGTGGTGATAAGATCGTATTTGCCATGGTGTACTGAAAATACTTATTACTTTCCCTGACAATAATTTCCATCAATGGCTGGTCAAAGAATAATTCAAAGAATTCCAGTTCATTGGCCGTGGTTCCAAGGGGACAGGTAGGTAGAATTCCACTTTGCGAGTCATCAAAGTGGTGAGGGCTGGGAACAAAATTGGGATTTTGCTGCCAATCCCAGATACGGTTTGCTGGTGGATACTGGACATCATAGGCTGGTTGTACGGGTGGTTGTGGTGGGCTGGTGGGTGACGCTCCGCTTTGTCCTTGAACTGACGAGTCAGCAGCGTGGGTTCCCGCGTGGCACAGCGAGTCACGCATGGCGGTGCCACTACCACCACCAGCCCCACTAACACCATCCACTGATGTCTGTGGCCCATCCATGCCAAGTGTAGCCACATCATCCTCACTATCACTACCTAAAACGGGTGTAGGGCCACGGGATGTACTCCGGGATGTACTCCGGGATGTACTCCGTCCCCTGGACACAGCATAGGGTACACTACCCGAGCGCATGCAGTGGCGAACATACCGACGCTTCACTGGTGAATATGTTTCCTCACTATCACTACTCGAATGATCGTCGAGCGCAATAAAATCACAATCCACGTCAGAATCATCGTCATTACTGAAGTCAGAGGCCAGGCCACGGGAAAATACGTATTAGTTTTCTCTTACGTTTAGGAACACCCGACGGTGAGTCACGAGTGCCCACACCAGAGGTAGAAGGTCGAGGATCGTCGGGGTTTTCTGCACTATTATTGATATCCTGGTCATTATTTTCGATCACTAACTTATCAAAGCCGTAGAATTCGTCTTCATTTCCACTTCCATCAGTGTCAGAACTATCAGACAGGAAGAGGAGAGTCCCAATTTTCCGGGGAGTGAGAGCTGACTTGCGACGAGGCATGGTGAAAAAGGGTGACTGAGCCGGCGTTCCCACAATGCTATGCAGGCGCCTAGATTTTTTGTTTATGGCGCACACCCATGGCGCAGACCCATTCTCTCATATGTAGGCCTATGAGCGCTTTCGCGCTAAATTTGACGGCGCTAGAATTTTGGCATAGATCTACGGTTTGGACACTCACCGACCAGCCGTAGATCTACGGGACGGACCCTGAAAGGGTTAAACAAAAATACCAACCACTCCAACACAATATTTCCCCTGCTTTTAACATTTCTGTCATGATCCCATCAGTTCCAGCTGCTTTACCCCCTTTCATTCTACGTAATGCCTCACACACTTCCCCCACACTCACATCCTGCTCTTCACACCTAAAAGATGTTATACCTCCCTGGCCAATGCATGAAATTACCGCCTCCCTTTCTTCGTCAACATTTAAAAGTTCCTCAAAATATTCCCGCCATCTACCCAATACCTCCATCTCCCCAACTACTAACTCCCCCACTCTGTTTTTAACTGACAAATCTAGTCATTCCCTAGGCTTTCTTAACTTGTTTAACTCCAAAATTTTTTCTTATTTTCATTAAAATTTGTTAACAATGCCTCTCCTTCTCTATCATCTGCTCTCCTTTTGCACTCTCTCACCACTCTCTTCACCTTTCTTTTACTCTGCACATACTCTGCTCTTCTTATAACACTTTGCTTTGTAAAAACCTCTCATAAGCTACCTTTTTCTCTTTTATCACACCGTTTACTTCATCATTCCACCAATCACTCCTCTTTCCTCCTGTACCCACCCTCCTATAGCCACAAACTTTTGCCCCACATTCTAATACTGCATTTTTAAAACTATTCCAACCCTCTTCAACTCCCCCACTACTCATACTTGCACTAGCCAACCTTTCTGCCAATAGTTGCTTATCTTGCCTGAATTTCCTCCTCCATTATTTTATACACTTTCACCTCTCTCATAATTGTTATTGTCATTTTCCTCTTGTCCCATCTACCTCTTACTCTAACTGTAGCTACAACTAAATAATAATCTGATACATCAGTTGCTCCTCTATAAACATGTACATCCTGGAGCCTACCTATTAACCTTTTATCCACGAGTACATAATCTAAAAAACTTCTGTACTTTCATTATGTGCTATATCATACTTTGTATATTTTTTTATCCTCTTTTTCATAAAATATGTATTGCTTATTACCAAACCTCTTTCTTCACATAGCTCAATTAAAGGTTCCCCATTTTCATTTACCCCTGGCACCCCAAATTTACCTACTACTCCCTCCACAACATTTTTACCCACTCTAGCATTGAAATCTCCAACCACAAGTACTCCCTCACTTGGTTCAAAACTCCCCACACGTTCACTCAACATTTCCCAAAATCTCTCTCTCTCCTCTACACTTCTCTCTTCTCTAGGTGCATATATGCTTACTATAACCCACTTTTCACATCGAACCTTTATTTTACTCCACACAATCCTTGAATTAATACATTTATACTCCCTCTTTTCCTGCCATAGCTTATCCTTCAACATTATTGCTACTCCTTCTTTAGCTCTAACTCTATTTGAAACCCCTGACCTAATCCCATTTATTTCTCTCCACTGAAAATCTCCCACCCCCTTTAGCTTTGTTTCACTTAAAGCCAGGACATCCAGCTTCTTCTCATTCATAACATCCACAATCATCTCTTTCTTATCATTTGCACAACATCCACGCACATTCAGACATCCCACTTTGACAATTTTCTTCTTATTCATTTTAGTAATCATTACAGGAAAATGGGTTACTAACCCATTGTTCCCGGCACTTTAGTTGACTTTTACAACACACATGGCTTTCGGAGGAAAGATTCTTTTTCCACTTCCCCATGGATATGAAAGGAAAAGTAATAAGAAACAAGAACTATTAAGATAAAACCAAAGAAAACTCAGATGAGTGTGTATAAGTAAACGTGTACATGTATGTGTAGTGTGGCCTAAGTGTAAGTAGAAGTAACAAGATGTACCTTAAATCTTGCATGTTTATGAGACACAAAAAATACACCAGCAATCCTACCATCATGTAAAACTAATATGTACAGGCTTCCTTTTTTCACTCACTTGGTAGGACGTTAGTACCTTCCTGAATGGTTGCTGTCTACCAACCTACTACCTTTTCTTCTTTCAACAATTCTCCAATGCCAATGGTATTGACGATTGGACAGACATTTTTCTTAACAAAATACTTTGACTATACAACAAACATTGTCCTATAAAAACGAAACAGATCACGAATAAACGGCTTGGTTGCCCATGGCTAACCAGCAGCATTCTGAAATCCATTAATAAGAAACACCAATATGAAAAGCAATATAGACTGGGCTTAATACACAAAGATATTCTTAAACAATATTCAACAGTTCTCACCAAATTAATAAAGAAAGCCAAACAACTGTACTACACCAGCAGATTCACTGACACAAGAGGAGATATAAAAAAGACCTGGAAAACACTTTCCCAGATTCTGGGGACCCACAAACTGAAAAAAACCAAGAATATTGCTCTAACTAAACCTCATGAAACACCACTGCATCCCACTGATACAGCTAACAAGATAAATGACTTCTTCTCAAACATAGGATCTAATCTCGCTAGTAAAATCCCATGTACCAATGCCCGTGCCGGGGACTACCTAGATGGGAATTTCCCAAATTCCTTCTATCTTGTACCAACTGAGTCCACGGAAGTCACCGCGATCATAAAGTCACTTAAAAATAACTCGGGGAATCTGTCTCACGTCCCACCATTATTGTACAAGCGAGCGCCCCATGTCCTTTCGCATGCTATTACATTACTTTTTAACAAGTCACTAGAAACTAGCACTTTCTCGACACTACTCAAGACAGCAAAGGTTACACCAATGACACAGTAGACCACGGCATCCTACTCCACAAACTTGACCACTATGGTATAAGAGGCCATGCGCTTGCTTATTTTAAATCCTACCTTTCTGATAGGTATCAGTATGTCACCATTAAAGACAGCCTCATCAATACGGCCACTTGATACTGGAGTTCCGCAGGGAAGTGTCCTTGGACCCCTGCTCTTCCTCATTTACATCAATGATCTTCCAAACATATCCCAACACCTGAAACCCATTCTCTTTGCTGACGACACGACTTATGTCATCTCCCACCCTAATCTTGCCACCCTCAACACCATTGTTAACGAGGAGCTGCTCAAAATATCAACTTGGATGACAGCCAATAAACTTACACTTAACACTGGCAAAACCTACTATATTATGTTTGATAGCAGAGCAGGTGTTGCGCAACTTAACATTAAGATCGACAAAACTCTAATTGCCAGACATAATAAGGGCAAATTCCTTGGCCTATACCTCGACAACAACCTAAATTTCAGCACCCATATCCAACACATAACAAAAAAAGTATCCAAAACAGTGGGGATCCTCTCCAAGATACGATACTACGTGCCGCAGACTACCCTTCTCACACTATACCATTCACTTATATATCCATACCTCACCTATGCTATCTGTGCTTGGGGTTCAACTGCAGCAACACACCTAAAGCCAATAATAACCTAACAAAAAGCCGCAGTAAGAATAATCACTAAATCCCATCCCTGGCAACACCCCCCCCCCCACTCTTCATAGATCTAAACTTACTCTCTGTTCAGAACATCCACACTTACTACTGTGCAATCTATATCTACAGGACCTTAAATTCCAATATTAACCTTGACCTAAAACGCTTTCTTGATAGTTATGACAGGATCCTCAGGCATAACACCAGACACAAACATCTCTATGACATTCCCCGTGTTCGACTAAACCTTTACAAAAATTCAATGTATTTCAAAGGACCTAAAATCTGGAACACCCTGCCTGAAAACTCTAGAACTGCAGACACATTCATCACTTTCAAAACTACAGTTAGAAAACATCTTATCTCCCTGATCCATCCCGACAACTAACTACATGATATCTACCTGGTGGTTCACAATTACACTCACTCATTCACTGACTATAAACCCAGAAATACTAATCTTAATCTTAAAATAATAAATCCTAACTAGTCATAAGCTTGCCTATGATACTTCAATATAGACACTTCGTATTGTGCCAAAACAAAAGCATTCACATTGCTAAACTCACAAATTATGATGTAGTCACTTAGCCTTAATACCATAATCTGTAAGGATTTAATGTTAAGAATTAATCTAAGTCTGCTCGAAATGCCTAGCCATGTTAGGTGTCCTAGTGGCCCCCTCTGTAATTAGTATTTTATAACATGTAAACCACACAATACCCAAAACCTGTAAACCCCACATTGTAACCCTTATAGAGAATAAACTTGAATTGAATTGAACAAACTGGCCGTATTGCACCAAGGCAGGGTGGCCGAAAAAGAAAAACGAAAGTTTCTCTTTCTAAATTTAGTAATTTATGCAGGAGAAGGGGTTACTAGCTCCTTTGTCCTGGCATTTTAGTCACCTCTTACAATACGCATGCCTTACGGAGGAAGAATTCTGTTCCACTTCCCCATGGATATAGGAGGAAATAAACAAGAACAAGAACTGGAAAGAAAATAGAAGAAAACCCAGAGGGGTGTGTGTATATATGCTTGTACATGTATGTATAGTGTGACCTAAGTGTAAGTAGAAGTAGCAAGACGTACCTGAAATCTTGCGTGTTTATGTGACAGACAAAAGACACCAGCAATCCTACCATCATGTAAAACAGTTACAGGCTTTCGTTTTACACTCACTTGGCAGGATGGTAGTACCTCTCTGGGTGGTTGCTGTCTACCAACCTACCTTTCTTTTTTTCAACACACCGGCCGTATCCCACCAAGGCAGGGTGGCTCAAAAGGAAAAACGAAAGTTTCTCCTTTTACATTTAATAATATATGCAGGAGAAGAGGTTGCTAGCCCCTTGCTCCCGGCATTTTAGTCTCCTCTTACAACACGCATGGCTTACGGAGGAAGAATTCTATTCCACTTCCCCATGGAGATAAGAAATAAACAAGAACAAGAACTAGAAAGAAAATAGAAGAAAACCCAGAGGGGTGTGTATATATATGCTTGTACATGTATGTATAGTGTGACCTAAGTGTAAGTAGAAGTAGCAAGACGTACCTGAAATCTTGCATGTTTATGAGACTGACAAAAGACACCAGCAATCCTACCATCATGTAAAACAGTTACAGGCTTTCGTTTTACACTCACTTGGCAGGATGGTAGTACCTCTCTGGGTGGTTGCTGTCTACCAACCTACCTATTAAGATTAAATAAAATTGTAATACAGTTAACCTCTACTATCTTATCTAGTTTTTAGTAGTTACTATGTACTATTATCTGTCTAGTTTTAAGTAGTTTCTATGTACAGTGGACCCCCGCATAACGATGGCATCGCATAGCGATTTTTCCGCATAACGATTACTTTTATCGCAAAATTTTTGCCCCGCATACCGATTAAAAACCCGCATACCGATTTTCGTCCGAGACGCGTCCAATGTGCCCTCAGCCAGCCTCACATGTGCCGCTCCGTCCCATTGTTTACCAGCCAGCCTCCGCGGTAACATCCAAGCATACACTCGGAATATTTCGTATTATTACAGTATTTTCGGTGCTGTTTCTGGAAAATAAGTGACCATGGGCCCCAAGAAAGCTTCTAGTGCCAACCCTGTGGTGAAAAGGGTGAGAATTAGTATGGAAATTAAGAAAGATTTTGAAGGGTTTGGGGCTAACCCTGAGAAGCCTATGCCAGTTGTGGAATCCATTGTGCCTACTTCAAAGATTAAGGAAATGTGTGCACAGTGGGTTGAACTGCAAACCTTTATAGATGAAAATCACCCTGACACAGCTGTTGCAAGCCGTGCTGGTGACTATTTCAATGACAATGTTGTGGCCCATTTTAGACAAATCGTAAAGGAACGGGAGGTACAGAGCTCTATGGACAGATTTGTTGTGCGACAGAGGTCCAGTGACTCTCAAGCTGGTCCTAGTGGCATTAAAAGAAGAAGGGAAGTAACCCCGGAAAAGGACTTGCTACCTCAAGTCGTAATGGAAGGGGATTCCCCTTCTAAACAGTAAGAAGATAATGCTCTCCCCTCCTCCCATCCCATCAATCATCACCAGATCTTCAATAAAAGTAAGTGTCATTTAATTGTGCATGCCTTTTTCAGTTTGTGTGTATTAAAATTAACATTTCATGTGGTAAAAAAATTTTTTTTTCATACTTTTGGGCGTCTTGCACGGATTAATTTGATTTCCATTATTTCTTATGGGGAAAATTCATTCGCATAACGATTATTTCGCATAACGATGAGCCCTCTTGCACGGATTAAAATCGTTAACCGGGGGTCCACTGTATTAGGATTAGTCTGCCCAAAATGCCCTGGCATGATAGTGGCTTTCTTTGTACTTAGCAAACCAAAACTGTAATTACACATCAGTGACAATACTTTCCACAACTGGCATAGGCTCCTCAGGGTCAGCCTCAAACCCTTCAAAGTCCCTCTCTTGTACACATTCTGGCCACAGTTTTCTCCAAGCAGAGTTCAAAGTCCTGCAAGTCACTCCCTCCCAGGGCTTACCTATAGGGTTTATGCAATGGAGGATATTGAAGTGATCTTTCCAGAACTCTCTTAGGGTCAGTTCAGTGTCTGAGGTCACTTCAAGCACTTTTGAAACACTGCTTTGGGGTATAGTTTTTTGAAGTTTGAAATGACCTGCTGGTCCATGGGCTGGAGGAGAGGAGTTGTATTCAGGGGCAAGAACTTCACTGTGATGAAACAAAACTCCTCCACTATTTGCTCTTCCAAGTCTGGAGGATGAGCAGGAGCATTGTCCATTACCAGGAGGCACTTGAGTTCCAATTTATTTTCCAGGAGGTATTTCTTCACACTGGGGCCAAACACTTCATTAAACCAATCAAGGAAAATTTCCCTTGTGACCCATGCCTTACTGTTAGCCTTCCACATCACACACAATTCACTCTTGGCGACACTGTTTTTCTTGAACACAATGGGATTTTCAGAGTGATAGACCAGTAAAGGCTTCACTTTGCAATCCCCACAAGCATTACTACAAAACATGAGAGTTAGCCTGTCTTTCATAGGTTTGTGTCCTGGGAGTTCCATTTCCTCTTGGGTGATGTAGGTCCTCTTTGGCATTTTCTTCCAAAACAGTCCTGTTTCGTCACAGTTGAACACTTGCTGGGGTTTGAATTTTTCAGTGTCTGCATACCCCTTAAACTCCTGTAGAAACTTCTCAGCCTCCCTGTTGTCTGAACTGGCAGCCTCACCATGCCTTACCACACTGTGTATGCCACTACACTTCTTAAATCTCTGAAACCAGACTTTGCTGGCCTTAAAATCACAAACATCACCACTCGTTGCAGGCATTTTCTTTACAAGGTTGTCATGCAACTGCCTTGCCTTTTCACATATTATCGACTGCATAATACTATCTCCTGCTAACTGTTTTTGGGTAATCCGCACCAACAATGACCTCTCAACTTCTTTGAGGGTTTGCGATCTCTTTTTTGTCAGCATATCTACCCCTTTTGCAACAACAGCACACTTTATTTCCTTTTCCTTCGCCACGATCAAAGTGATGGTTGAATGGGGTTTGCCACACGTCCTGGCAAGCTCTGTAACACACACTCCACTCTCATATTTTTCAATGATTTCTTTCTTGAATTTGATTGTGTTCCTCACTTTCTTTACCAAAGGGCTGGCACTAGCTTTCTTTGGGCCCATGGTGATTTATTAAGCAGTTGCAAGCACAAAAAACAATGGATTATTATGAAATGTATCGTATGAACCCGTGGGGTGATGGTCACTTGCTGGTAAACAATGGCATACTGAGTGTGAATGGTGCTAAAGACTGGCTTTGCGTGCGCACTGATGGCGGACGCGTACCAGATGGTCGCAGAATCATGAGGCCAGTCACGAATCGCAAGGGTATATTTTGGCGAGGAAAGTTGCCAAAAGTCGGATTTCACAAAAGTCACGGCCGCTGAACGGCACGGGTTCACTGTGCTTCAGAGATGATGACGCTGCCTTTATTTTGCTCGATTGCGTTGGAAACAGCGATTAATGATGATTCAAGGCATTTACGTCTGTGGAAATTAGGCTCTCGATTACTAGTCGGGCGTCGTTGAATTTCATGAGGCGATTGGTGAAATTTCAGTGTTGTACGCAGGCATTGTTCAAGTTATCATTCCTGCATGTGTTAATGTGTTCATTGAGGCATGTTTCGAGGTTCCTAGCTGTTTCACCTACATGTATCTTGTCACGGCCTCCTCATGGTATGGTGTAAACTCCTGCCCCGACTGGTTCATGGTGGTTCAGTTTTGTCGAACAAAGCCTGCGTACAACACCAAAATTTCACCAGTCACCTCATGAAATTCAACGACTCCCAACTAGTAATCAGAGAGCCTAATTTCTGCAGACATAAATGCCTTGAATCATCATTAATCACTGTTTCTAACACAAGCAAAATGAAGGCAGCTTCATCATTTCTGACGTATTAGCAAAAATCCTCCTCAAAACAATAAACCCTGTCATCACATATTCTCTACTACACAAGAACACAACAGAGGAGGAGCACTGAATCAGACCTTCTCAGATCCATCCACCTACAGAAATATTTGTCTAACCTATCTTTGTTACCCAAGTACAGTAATACCTTTTATAACGTTTTACTCATGTGCAAGTTGACTGTTCTACCATATTGTCTTACTACAACTACTACTACTACTACTACTAATATTACTACTACTACTACTACCACTAGTATTACACCTCACTCTCTCTCTCTAAGCCTATACGTATATACCCTCTGTGTCCATGTATTGTTTGTAACTGCTTGATAAAGATCCTGGAGAGTGAAACATTTCCACAATAAAATGTGACATTAGTTTCACTTGTGTCCTTATACTTTAAAATAACTTACATCTACTTCTAACATATAACTACATAGTGGAAGTTTTGTAAGAACAATTCATTAGGTATTTTACATGTACAACAGCCTTTACCCTTTATGAAAGTTATTTTTTATTTTTTATTATCAAACTGGCCGATTCCCACCAAGGCAGGGTGGCCCGAAAAAGAAAAACTTTCACCATCATTCACTCCATCACTGTCTTGCCAGAAGGGTGCTTTACACTACAGTTTTTAAACTGCAACATTAACACCCCTCCTTCAGAGTGCAGGCACTGTACTTCCCATCTCCAGGACTCAAGTCCAGCCTGCCGGTTTCCCTGAACCCCTTCATAAATGTTACTTTGCTCACACTCCAACAGCACGTCAAGTATTAAAAACCATTTGTCTCCATTCACTCCTATCAAACACGCTCACGCATGCCTGCTGGAAGTCCAAGCCCCTCGCACACAAAACCTCCTTTACCCCCTCCCTCCAACCTTTCCTAGGCCGACCCCTACCCCACCTTCCTTCCACTACAGACTGATACACTCTTGAAGTCACTCTGTTTCGCTCCATTCTCTCTACATGTCCGAACCACCTCAACAACCCTTCCTCAGCCCTCTGGACAGCAGTTTTGGTAATCCCACACCTCCTCCTAACTTCCAAACTACGAATTCTCTGCATTATATTCGCACCACACATTGCCCACAGACATGACATCTCCACTTCCTCCAGCCTTCTCCTCGCTGCAACATTCATCACCCATGCTTCACACCCATATAAGAGTTGGTAAAACTATACTCTCATATACTTCTCAGTGCCAACAACAACATAACTATTTTTAACTACAATATCAGATCTTTAAGCAAGCATTACGATGACCTCATAGCATTACTAAATTCCTTACATGCCAATATGTCCATCATTACACTAACTGAAACCTGGCTAAAGCCTGATAGTACAGATGTCTATGCCATTCCTGGTTACACAGCCATACACAACTGTAGGCCAGACCAACAAGGGGGTGGCACAGCCATATACTACTCAGACCAACTAGAATGTATCACTAATACTTGCACAAGGGATGAACATGGGGAATATATAATAGCCAAATTCAAATCCAAATACCTACAAAAACCTCTCACATTGATAAACATTTACAGAGTTCCACAGTCAAACATTAGCCAATTTAGTCAAAACCTAGGAAGTATGATAACTGATGCACGCATGAACAAAGATCACTTACTACTCTCAGGTGACTTCAATATAAATCTCCTGCAAGACCAGGACCCACACGTTACTGAATTCACAAACACAATGAGTAACTGTATGTTGCTACCAACAGTAACAAAACCTACAAGAGTTACAGAGACTAGTGTTTCCCTACTTGACCACATCTGGACCAACACCATATCCCCTTTAAAATCAGGCATAATTACAGATAATACCACAGACCACTACCCTACTTTTCTCATAACAACTCTTGGTAAATTACCCCAAGACACTACTAAAGTCACCTTCAGACTTCACAATGAGGCAGCCATTAATAACTTCACAACAGCAGTAGCAAACATTGACTGGCACACTGAGCTAGAAATCTATACAGATATTGACGAATGTATTAATAATTTTCTAAAAAAGACACAATACCTCTATAACAAGCACTGCCCTAAAAAAACTAAACAGATGACAGCTAAGAGACTGAACAGTCCCTGGTTAACACCCAGCATTCTCAAATCCATAAATACAAAACACCAATATGAAAAACAGTACAGAATGGGTCACATAACCAGAGACCAAACAAAACGTTACTCGTCAATCCTAACCAGCCTAATAAGAAGGGCAAAAAAATTGTATTATGAGAACAGATTATCCAACTTACGAGGTGATATAAAAAAGACCTGGAAAACCCTATCAGAAATTCTAGGAACAAAAAAGATATCACGAAATAGCGAAATAAAATTAGCAAAATCAGATGAACCCCAACTCCCACCAACAGAAACAGCAAACAGACTCAATGACTTCTTCTCCACTATAGGACAAAACCTTGCCAATAAAATCCCAAGCTCAGATACCCCACCAAATGACTACCTCACTGGCAACTACCCGAACACACTGTTCCTAGCTCCGACTAACCCATACGAAGTCTCCCTTATTATCAACACGCTAAAAAACAAGGCAGGAGATTTAAATACCTTACAACCCTTTATATACAAAAAAGTGTCACAAGTGCTATCACCAATCATTGCAACACTCTTTAACAAATCCATTGAATCCTCCACCTTCCCCACAGTACTCAAAATAGCAAGGGTCACCCCGATCCACAAAGGAGGAGACCAAACAGAGTTGAATAACTATAGGCCAATATCCAACTTACACCCTCTCTCAAAAATCTTCGAAAAATTAATTCATAAACGAATCTACTCCTACCTTATCTCCCAAAACATACTCAACCCCTGCCAATTTGGATTCAGGCCAAATAAAAATACTAATGATGCTATTATACACATGCTAGAACATATATACACTGCAATAGAGAAAAAAGAAGTCCCACTGGGGATCTTCATTGACTTACGTAAAGCTTTTGATACAGTTAACCATGACTTGCTCCACGTAAAATTGTCACACTATGGTATAAGAGGGCACTCCCTCAACTACCTCAAGTCATACCTCAGCAACAGAAGCCAATATGTGTATGCAAATGGGGCAAACTCTTCTGCACAACCAATTACAGTTGGTGTCCCACAGGGAAGTGTCCTTGGCCCTCTTCTCTTTCTCCTATACATAAATGACCTACCAAATGCTTCGCAATTACTCAAACCCACACTATTTGCAGATGACACTACATACGTCTTCTCCCACCCGAGCCCAGTCACGCTAGCCAATACTGTAAATACAGAATTACAGAAAATATCTACCTGGATGAAGACTAACAAACTTACACTAAACATTGACAAAACCTACTTCATTCAGTTTGGTAACAGAGCTACAGATGTCCCTCTTAACATAATGATAAACGGATCACCTATCACAAAGCTAACAGAGGGAAAATTCTTAGGAATCCACCTTGATAATAGACTCAAATTTCATACACATATACAACAAATTTCTAAGAAAATTTCCAAGACTGTAGGCATACTATCGAAGATACGGTACTATGCTCCACAGTCAGCCCTCCTGGCCCTATATCACTCTCTTATTTACCCCTATCTCACCTATGGAATTTGTGCATGGGGCTCAACAACAAGTAACCATCTCAGACCACTAATTACCCAACAAAAGGCTGCAGTTAGAATGATAACAAATTCTCACTATAGGCAACACACTCCACCAATATTCAATACACTAAACCTATTCACCATACAAAACATTCATACTTATTACTGCACCTATTACATACATAGAACACTTAACTCTGATATTAACCCTCCCCTCAAACATCTCCTTGCCAACCTCAACAGAACACATGACCATAACACAAGGCACAGATCACTCTTTGATGTTCCTCGTGTCCATCTCACACTATGCAAAAACTCAATGCACATAAAAGGCCCTAAAATCTGGAACTCATTACCTGTAAATATAAAAGAAACACTACCTGTTTATAAATTCAAGTCTCTTCTCAAAGATCACTTACTCACCCAAAACCAAATAAATACTGAATAACTGAACCTTATAAATTGTATATCTTAAATATTTCTCACAATTATATCACATAAATGTTAAACCTAAAACCCAATCTAACTTTATTATTTTTTAAATACACTACCTAACAGAATACTCCATTCTACTGAATGTACAACAATGCATACAACCATATGACCTGTCTTTGTAATACTCACTTGTGCTTTATAGTAATCTGTTTACATTAAAGTTTTATCACCGATGTCATCATTGCTTAGTTCATCTTAAGTTAATTTTAAGCCAGCCCGTAATGCTATGCATAGTATAAGTGGCTTTGGCATACTGCTCTTTTCTGTATTTTTTGTACCTCTGTATGTGTGCACAAATTTTTAAATAAATAAATAAATAAATACATTCCCCTCTTTGCCTCCAAGGACAAAGTTCTTTGTCTCTACAGACTCCTAAGTGCACCATTTTCCCCTCATCAATTCTATGATTCACCTCATCTTTCATAGACCCATCCGCTGACACGTCCACTCCCAAATATCTGAATACATTCACCTCCTCCATACTCTCTCCCTCCAATCTGATATCCAATCTTTCATCACCTAATCTTTTTGTTATCCTCATAACCTTATTCTTTCCAGTATTCACTTTTAATTTTCTTCTTTTGCACACCCTACCAAATTCATCCACCAATCTCTGCAACTTCTCTTCAGAATCTCCCAAGAGCACAGTGTCATCAGCAAAGAGCAACTGTGACATCTCCTACTTCATGTGTGATTCTTTATCTTTTAACTCCACGCCTTTTGCCAAGACCCTCGCATTTACTTCTCTTATAACCCCATCTATAAATATATTAAACAACCATGGTGACATCACACATCCTTGTCTAAGGCCTACTTTTACTGGGAAATAATTTCCCTCTTTCCTACATACTCTAACTTGAGCCTCACTATCCTCGTAAAAACTCTTCACTGCTTTCAGTAACCTACCTCCTACACCATACACCTGCCACATTGCCCCCCTATGAAAGTTGTTAGTGGTAATTGAATACAAAAACAGATACATGTACTAATCTAAATTTCATTGTTACAGGGATGTTCCTGTCACTGACATGGCATGTTCATTCATTGGCTGAAGCTCAGCATCCTTTTTCTGTCTCCACTATTTTCTCACACTACAGTACACTCTCACACACCCACCCACTCCTCACATTCACTCTCACACCCACCCACCCACCCACCCTCCCACCCACCCCTCCCTCCCACCCACTCACCCACCCTCCCTCCCTCCCTCCCTCCCTCCCACCCATCCACCCTCCCGCCCTCCCGCCCACCCATCCACCCTCTCTCCCTCCCTCCCTCCCCCCCACCCTCCCTCCCCCCCCTCCCTCCCTCCCTCCCTCCCTCTCTCCCTCCCTCCCTCCCTCCCTCCCTCCCCTCCCTCCCACCCACCCACCCACCCATCCACCCTCCCTCCCTCCCTCCCACCCACCCACCCTCCCTCCCACCCACTCACCCACCCTCCCTCCCTACCTCCCTCCCACCCTCCCACCCTCCCTCTCTCCCTCCCCTCTCCCTCCCTCCCTCCCTCCCACCCACCCCCCACCCACCCACCCACCCACCCTCCCTGCCACCCACCCACCCACCCCCCCACCCACTCACCCTCCCTCCCTCCCTCCCTCCCTCACACCCATCCACCCTCCCTCCCTCACACCCATCCACCCTCCCTCCCTCCCTCCCACCCATCCACGCTCCCTCCCTCCCTCCCTCCCACCCATCCACCCTCCTCCCCTCCCTCCCACCCTCCCACCCTCCCTCCCTCCCTCCCTCCCTCCCTCCCTCACACCCATCCACCCTCCCTCCCACCCATCCACCCTCCCTCCCTCCCTCCCTCCCTCCCCTCCCTCTCCCCTCCCTCCCCTCCCCTCCCTCCCTCCCTCCCACCCACCCACCCAAACCCTCCCTCCCTCCCTCCCCTCCCACCCATCCACCCTCCCTCCCTCCCTCCCACCCATCCACCATCCCTCCCTCCCACCCTCCCACCCTCCCCTCCCCTCCCCTCCCACCCATCCACCCTCCCTCCCTCCCTCCCACCCATCCACCCCTCCCTCCCACCCTCCCACCCTCCCCTCCCTCCCACCCTCCCACCCTCCCACCCTCCCTCCCTCCCCTCCCACCCATCCACCCTCCCTCCCTCCCACCCATCCACCCTCCCTCCCTCCCTCCCTCCCCTCCCTCCCCTCCCTCCCTCCCACCCACCCACCCACCCACCCACCCTCCCTCCCTCCTCCCTCCCACCCATCCACCCTCCCTCCCTCCCACCCACCCTCCCTCCCACCCTCCCACCCTCCCTCCCTCCCCTCCCTCCCCTCTCTCCCTCCCTCCCTCCCTCCCACCCACCCACCCACCCACCCTCTCTCTCTCTCTCTCTCTCTCTCTCTCTCTCTCTCTCTCTCTCTCTCTCTCTCTCTCTCTCTCTTTCCTTTCCTTATCTTACAGCTCACTACTGTTTTACATGTTACAATGTTCTCTCTGTCCAGTATTGTCTCCAGAACCAACTGTTATGAAAAATAAATTTCATTATTAGGAAACAATGGACAGGGAGCAATAATGTATACCCTCTCCCCACTACTAGTCCATTAATTAGAGGGGTCACTATACTATATCTAGAATGAGATTTAAAAGAAAGTGGAATACACAGATTATGATTTCAGTAGTAAAGTTATAGTGAATGAATTTAATGAGAATATTTTTAGTGAGAAATATGAGCAGTTTTTGAACAGTATAATTATTGGGACATTGTAATTACTATATTTATTTAATGAATTATGTTCTATATAATAATGTAATGTTAATTAGCAGATATGAATGACTTATTATAACAATGGTATTTTGCAGGTGAATTGTAATGTCTGTATTTCACATTTCAGGTTTACTCGAGAAGTAATGGCCCTCTATGCTTTAGCCATTATTGAAGTAACAATAGCAGCAGTTGTAACTCTGCTTGTGACAGAACCATATGGATCCTTCAGCATTCGTTCATGTAAAGTACGAAAGCTAGCTGACTGGTATCCACTTTTTCACAACCCAAATCCTAACTATGAGGGTGTGTTGCACTGCACACAGGAAGCTGTTTATCCATTGTAAGTTTATTATTTTTTGTTGCTTGTTTGAGTTTATTGTTTTCAGCATAAAAGTCTAAATGTGACCCTAGAAATATTTTTATCTCACAGTGGAAGGTAATGGCTACATGAATATGCAGAGTGAGCAGTATTAGATTTGATCAGTTATTTATTGTTATATAGCTCAGGAATTAAATGCAATCAGTGTGTTTCTCTTTGCTCTTTTATATACAGTAGTTTTTTTTATTTTTTAGCATTGAAAAGATCTTTAAAAGCTTCTTTATTTATTTATTCATAGGGTTAAGATATTGTTTGTAGCTTGTGTGTTATATTAATTCCTTGAGGGTCCATGCCATTGTTCTACGGCTTTGAAGCCAGGGTTCGTGCCATTGTTCTACACCATGAGCTCAGCTCACCCAGATAAGCTGTGAGTGGTAAATTTGGGCCTAGAATATGAAAGAATGGGTCTATGTGGTAAGTGTGCACCATATAAAGAAAGTCCTGCATCATGCAGTGCATAATGAGAAAAAAACTGCGACAGTGTTTTGGGTTTAAAACCGCAGTTTTGCTGTGTATTTTCGTATGTTTTTTATTGTATTCACGGATTCTTGGTCTCATTTGATAGAATGGAAGATATGTTACAGAAATATAGATGATTTTGATTGGTTTTAGGACTGATAATAGCTTGAAATTGAGCTCAAAGTAGGGGAAATGTTAAATTTTTGCTGATATTCAAGAGTGAACAAATCACATCACGCATCCAGTACATATCAACTGGTATATCTGATATGCATTCACGAAGGTGCTGATATTATTTATACAATTATTACAATATTTCATGCGTGTCATATGAGGCAGCTAAAATGCCAGGAGCAATGGGCTAGTAACCCCTTCTGTAAACATTTACTAAAAAAGAGAAGAAGAAAAACTTTATAAAACTGGGATGTTTGAATGTGTGTGGATGTAGTACGGATGAAAAGAAGAGATGATTGCTAATGTTATGAATGAAAAGAAATTGGATGTCCTGGCCCTAAGCGAAACAAAGCTGAAGGGGGTAGGGGAGTTTCGGTGGGGAGAAATAAATGGGATTAAGTCAGGAGTATCTAAGAGAGTTAGAGCTAAGGAAGGGGTAGCAATAATGTTGAAGGATCAGTTATGGAAGGAGAAAAGGGAATATAAATGTGTGAATTCAAGGATTGTGTGGATCAAAATAAGGGTTGGATGCAAAAAGGGGGTCATAATAAGTGTGTATGCACCTGGAGAAGCGAGGAGTGTAGAGGAGAGAGAGAGATTTTGGGAGATGTTAAGTGAATGTATAGGAACCTTTGAACCAAGTGAGAGAGTAACTGGGGTAGGGGACCTAAATGCTAAAGTAGGAGAAACATTTAGAGAGGGTGTGGTAGGTAAGTTTGGAGTGCCAGGTGTAAATGAAAATGGAAGCCCTTTGATTGACCTATGTATAGAAAGGGGTTTAGTTATAGGTAATACATATTTAAAAAAAAGAGGATAAATAAGTATAAAAGATATGATGAAGGGTGTAATGACAGTTTGTTGGACTATGTATTGGTAGATAAAAGACTGTTGAGTAGAGGGGCCACAGATATATCAGATCACTTTTTAGTTGTAGCTCTAGTGAGAGTAAAAGGTAAATGGGATACAAGGAGAATAGAAGCATCAAGTAAGAGAGAGGTGAAGGTTTATAAACTAAAAGAGGAAGCAGTTAGGATAAGATATAAACAACTATTGGGGAATAGATGGGCTAGTGAGAGTATAGGCAATGGGGTCGAAGATGTATGGGGTAAGTTTAAAAATGTAGTGTTAGAGTGTTCAGCAGAAGTTTGTGGTTACAGGAAAGTGGGTACGGGAGGGAAGAGGAGCGATTGGTGGAATGATGATGTAAAGAGAGTAGTAAGGGAGAAAAAGTTAGGATACGAGAGGTTTTTACAAAGTAGAAGTGATGCAAGTAGGGAAGAGTATATGGAGAAGAAAAGAGAGGTTAAGAGAGTGGTGAAGCAATGTAAAAAGAGAGCAAATGAGAGAGCGGGTGAGATGTTATCAACAAATTTTGTTGAAAATATGAAAACGTTTTTGAGTGAGATTAACAAGTTGAGGAAGCCTAGGGAACAAATGGATTTGCCAGTTAAAAATAGAAGAGGAGAGTTATTAAATGGAGGGTTAGAGGTATCGGGAAGATGGAGGAAATATTTTAAGGAATTGTTAAATGTTAATGAAGATAGAGAAGCTGTGATTTTGTGTATAGGGTAAAGAGGAATAACAGCTTGTAGGAGTGAGGAAGAGCCAGTTGTGAGTGTGGGGGAAGTTCGTGAGGCAGTGGGTAGAATGAAAGGGGGTAAGGCAGCTGGGATTGATGGGATAAAGATAGAAATGTTAAAAGCAGGTGGGGATATAGTTTTGGAGTGGTTGGTGCTATTATTTAATAAATGTATGGAAGAGGGTAAGGTGCCTAGGGATTGGCAGAGAGCGTGCATAGTTCCCTTGTATAAAGACAAAGGGGACAAAAGAGAGTGCAAGAATTATAGAGGGAGAAGTCTGTTTAGTTCTAAGTAGTAGGTTAGTAGACAGCATCTACCTAGGGAGGCACTACCGTCCTACCAAGTGAGTGTAAAACGAAAGCCTGTAATTGTTTTACATGATGGTAGGATTGCTGGTGTCCTTTTTTCTGTCTCATAAACATGTAAGATTTCAGGTATGTCTTGCTACTTCTACTTACACTTAGGTCACACTACACATACATGTACAAGCATATATATATATACACAACCCTCTGGGTTTTCTGCTATTTTCTTTTTAGTTCTTGTTCTTGTTTATTTCCTCTTATCTCCATGGGGAAGTGGAACAGAATTCTTCCTCCGTAAGCCATGCGTGTTGTAAGAGGCGACTAAAATGCCAGGAGCAAGGGGCTAGCAACCCCTTCTCCTGTATAAATTACTAAATTTGAAAAGAGAAGCTTTTGTTTTTCTTTTTGGGCCACCCTGCCTCAGTGGGATGCGGCTGGTTTGTTGAAAGAAGTAGTAGTCTGTTGAGTATACCTGGTAAAGTGTTTGGTAGGGTTATTATTGAAAGAATTAAGAGTAAGACAGAGAGAAGGATAGCAGATGAACAAGGAGGCTTTAGGAAAGGTAGGGGGGTGTGTAGACCAAGTGTTTTCATTGAAACATATAGGTGAACAGTATTTAGATAAGGGTAAAGAGGTTTTTGTGGCATTTATGGATTTGGAAAAGGCATGTGACAGGTGGATAGGGAAGCAATGTGGCAGATGTTGCAGGTGTATGGTTTAGGAGGTAGGTTACTGAAAGCATTGAAGTTTTTACAAAGATACTGAGGCTCAGGTTAGAGTATGTAGGAAGGAGGGAGGTTATTTCCCAGTAAAAGTAGGCCTTAGACAAGGATGTGTGATGTCACCATGGTTGTTCAATATATTTATTGATGGGGTTGTAAGAGAAGTAAATGCGTGGGTCTTGGCAAGAGGCGTGGAGTTAAAAGATAAAGAATCAAGCACAAAGTGGGAGATGTCACAGTTGGTTTTTGCTGATGACACTGTTCTCTTGGGAGATTCTGAAGAGAAGTTGCAGAGGTTGGTGGATGAATTTGGTAGTTTATGTAAAAGAATAAAATTAAAAGTGAATATAGGAAAGAGTAAGGTTATGAGGATAACAAAAAGATTAGGTGATGAAATATTGGATATCAGATTGGATGGAGAGAGTATGGAGGAGGTGAATGTATTCAGATATTTGGGAGTGGACATGTCAGCAGATGGGTCTATGAAAGGTGAGGTGAATCATGGAATTGATGAGGGGGAAAAGGGTGAGCGGTGCACTTAGGAGTCTGTGGAGACAAAGAACTTTGTCTTTGGAAGCGAAGAGGGGAATGTATGAGAGTATAGTTGTACCAACACATTTATATGAGTGTAAAGCATGGGTGATAAATGTTGAAGCGAGGAGAAGGCTGGAGGCAGTGGTGCTGTCATGTCTGAGGGCAATGTATGGTGTGAATATAATGCAGAGAAAATATTATTTTAGTGCTAGAGGAAATGTTATTTTAGTGCCAAGAATGCCTGCATTGTTTATTCTGGACACTATTTTGAAGTTGGAATATTTTGAAATTTGTGTGAAATTGGCCAAATTACCAAATTCTTATCGCTTTTTGGATAGTTGAAATAGTTGATTGGGCAGTTTCTTGTGCTCACTTGATAAAATGGAAGGCATCTAGTGAAATAGCTAATTATTTGGTCAACTGGTACAATGTAATTGGCCTAAAATAGGAATCAGTGAGCAAAATCGCTGATGCGTAAATAATGCTGACACAGCAAAATTCGTGATAGCGTAACTTCGTCAGTTTTCCATCAATTTTCGTACGTTTTGTTTTATTACCTTCAGAAAAAAATTCTCTACCATTTCATAAAAAAATTCTTTTTTTTTTAAATTCTTGGGCCCTGTGGACGAGTTTCAGATTAGAGGTCTGGACTGTGAATGGGTTAAGAACTATGTATAAGACTGTATGGTTGAACCCAGAATTTCACAGCTTTCCAAATTTTGGTTATTCAACATTTTTATTGAGGTTTTCTTCTGCAAATAGCTTTGATTGTCCATTTTTTTTTATTGCACATGCTTTGCTTTGTGCATTACCTCTAAATTGAAAATCAGTCATAGAATTTTGTTCAAATTTGCACTCCCAAAACCAGATTTTTTTTCTTTCTTTACATATTTTTTTTTATACCACACCAGCTACCTCCCATCAAAATAGGGTGACCAAAAAAAAGGAAACACATTCACCATCATTCACTCAATAGCTGTGTTGCCAAAACTCTGTAGACACTGCAATTCAAATGACCCTTTGAGCTGTAACATCTATATCCCTCCTTTAGAGTGCAGCCACTGTATTTTCCACCTCCAGGACTTGAGTCTTGCTTACCAGTTTTCTAAAATCCCTTCGTAATTTTTACCTTCCTAGCACCCCAACAACACTTTAACCCTTTCAGGGTCCAAGGCCCAAATCTGGAGTCACGCACCAGTGTCCAAGAATTTTAAAAAAAAAAATTTGTTATTTTTTCTTATGAAATCGTAGAGAATCTTTTTGTGAAGGTAATAAAACAAAAAGTACGAAATTTGGTGGAAAATTGACGAAATTATGCTCTCGCGAATTTTGATGTGTCAGCGATATTTACGAATCGGCGATTTTGCCGACTTTGACTCCCATTTTAGGCCAATTACATTATTCCAATCAACCAAATTCTTAGCTATTTCACTAGTATTACTTCTATTCTATCGATTGAGCACAAGAAATTGCCAAGTCAACTGTTTCAACTACAAAATAAAGTGATCGGAAATTGTTAATTTGGCCAATTTAACACAAAGTTCAAAATATTCCAATTTCAAAATAGGGTCCAGAATGAACAATGTAGGCATTCCTGGCACTAAACTAACATTTCCTCTGTTCATTAGTTATGTTTTGAGGCTTTACAAATAAATTCCATTTTGATTTTTTATTCACATAATGAATTTTTATTCACACCAAAAAATAGAAGATTTACTGTTATGCAATACTGTAATAATTGTATAAATATCATCACCATATTTGTGAATGTATATTAGACCCACCAGCTGACGTGTATTAGACGTGTGAAGTCGTTTGTTTACTCTTGAATATCGGCAAAAATTTAACATTTCCGCTACTTTGAGCTCAGTTTCAAGCCATTTCCAATGCTAAAACCAATCAAAATCATCTCCATTTCTGTAATATGTCTTCCATTCTATCAAATGAGACCACGAAATCGCAAATACAACTATAAAAAACATACGAAAAAACACTGCAAAGTTGCTGTTATAATCGAAAAATCATGATTTCATTTTTTTTCTCTCATTATACACAGTGTGCTGCAGGATCTGTTTTATGTGGTGCACACATACCACATAGATGTATTCTCTCATATCTAGGCCCAAATGTACCACTCACAGTTTATCAGAGTCAGCTGAGCTCATGGCGTAGATCTACGGTTTGGACCCTGAACGTAAAGCCGTAGATCTACGGGACGGACCCTGAAAGGGTTAAGCCATGAAAATCACTTGTTTCTAGTCTCCATTCACTCCAGTTGAACATACTCATATATAGATGCTTGATGATCAGGTTTCTATTACCTAAAATATCTTTCACACCTCCCTCCAACTGTTCCTAGGAGGTTGACACTTTTCTCACTGCCATCACTGCTGGAACAATGGCAATAGTTGCTAACCTAGACAAATCATCTCTCTACTTCATTGAGGTTTTTGATGAAGTCTCTTGTGGGTACCCAAAGCTCGTAAATATTTTCTTAAACCAAGCCTGGAAAATAATGTGCTCAAACAAAAAAAATGTCAAAGCCTACTGGTAGCCTACAGGGTACTAGAAACCTCTTAAACCCTCCAAGTTAGGCAGATTACATGTTTAAGGAATAAGTTAATAGTACGATCTATCATCAAAACTGCTGTGAACGAGCAAAACAAGTGGAAAGGCAAATAACCTCACTTAATGTAAAGGGCTTTAGGCTGGAAAACACATGTGGATGCATAGTTCTCTGACTTCCTCCTTAGTCAAACTGATGAAAGGAATCAGCAACAGCTACCTGCTGTTGCTATTATCAACAGTAGAGCATTCCAACAACCTGTATCACCCAAAATTTCTGCAGTGATACTGCTCTAGCTCAGATTTCATTTGTCTTCAAGAAAAGTTTGATTTCTAACCAATATTATTGTACCCTAAAATCTTGTCTTTCAACTGTGTTCTTAGTTACCACATTAGTATTGGTAAACCTTTGATTTAACAGACTAATTGGGGCAAGCTGTGGCCTGTAGTGATGATTATGGGGGATAGATATGTGATTGTAACTATTGACCTAGCAAATTTTGTTTCATATTTCCAACATCAGTAAATGGAGGTCTGTTAAATTGTGATACTAAATTGAGGTCTGTTGTATTTAGGTTTACTATCTTCATTTCAATTATTATACCATGTACCATTTATCTGCGATCCATTATTTTCTAACATTTAATATCTTAATAAAAAATATTTTTTTGTAATTACTTTATAGTGTTATATCTCATCTTCAAAACTTTATTTTTTACCACAAATTTTCATATGCAATTTCTGTCTCTAGCTATGGCACTGTTGCTTTTGTATTCATTATTTATATGTTTATATTTTCATATTGTTGTCCTTTTTTTAAGTTAGGGGTGCAGTGATAGTAGCTTGTTAGACTGTGTTAGTAGAGAGAGGAACATAGATACGTTGGATCATTATTTAGTGGTAACTATAGTAAAATTGAGGGGTAGATGGAGTACAAGGAGAATGACATCAGTGAAAGTGAATGAACTGAAGGAGGAGACAGGGAAAGAATTTTTTTTTTCTTTTCAACAAACTGGCCGTATTCCACCAAGGCAGGGTGGCCCAAAAAGAAAAACGAAAGTTTCTCTTTTTAAATTTAGTAATTTATACAAGAGAAGGGGTTACTAGCCCCTTGCCCCCGGCATTTTAGTCGCCTTTGTAACACGCATGGCTTACGGAGGAATAATTCTGTTCCACTTCCCTATGGAGATAAGAGGAAATAAACAAGAACAAGAACTAGAAAGAAAGTAGCAGAAAACCCAGAGGGGTGTGTATATATATGCTTGTACATGTATGTGTAGTGTGACCTAAGTGTAAGTAAAAGTAGCAAGACATACCTGAAATCTTGCATGTTTATGAGACAGAAAAAAGGACGCCAGCAATCCTACTATCATGTAAAACAATTACAGGCTTTCGTTTTACACTCACTTGGCAGGATGGTAGTACCTCCCTGGGCGGATGCTGTTTACCAACCTAGTACCTAAAACAGGGAAAAATATAAGCAACTATTGGGAGAAAAGAAGTCTAAAGAGAGAGTACAAGAAATGAGGTTGAGGGAGTATGGGTAAATTTAAGAATGCAGTGCCAAAGTGTGCAGCAGAAGCTTGTGGGTTGCCAGCAGTAACAGCCTGGTTGATCAGGCAAGTACCAGACAAGTCTGGCCTGGGCTGGGCTGTGAGAGTACAGTAACTCTAGAAACCTTGCAGAGGTATATGTCAAAGGTAAAGATGAGTATAAGAGGGTGGGTGCAGGTAAGTAGAGGAATGATTGTTGGAATGATGAGGTGAAGAGGGTATTAAGGAAAAAAATTAACACATGAGATTTCACAATGTAAAAAAGTTATATACAGAAGGCAGATCATATGGAGAAGAAAAAAATGGTTAAGGGAGTGCAAAAGGAGAGCCAGTGAGAGAATGGGCAAGTCTTTTATCAGCAAATTTTGCTAAGAATAAGTAATTATTTTAAATAGAATTCAATAAAGTAAGGAAGTCTGGATAGCAAATGGACTTAGCAGGTAAGAACAAGGAAAGAGAGATGTTAGATGGGGAGGTGGAGGCACTGGAAAGATGGGTAGGATATTTTGAGTTGTTGCATATTAGTAATGAAGGGAAGACATTGGGTAGGGAGGGATAACATCATATAGGATAGTATGTGAGGCAGTGGGGAGAAATATAAGAATTATAGGGGGAGAAGCCTGTTGAATATACCAGGTAAAGTGTAGGGTAGTATTATTATTGACAGGGTCAGGGGAAAGAGAAAAAGTATTATTGTAGAGCATGAAGGATTTAGGAAGAGTAGGGGATGTGTAAACCAGGTGCTTATGTTGAATAATATAAGTGACCGGCACTTAGATATAGGTAAAGGGCTGTTTGTTGCATTTATATATTTAGTAAAGGCATATGATAGAGTGAACAAGAAAACCATGTGGCAGATGTTGAAAATGTCTGGAATAGGTGGGTGGTTGTTGAAAACAGTTAAGTGTTTTTATGTGGTTAGGTTATGTAGAGGGGACTATTTTCCAGTGAAAATAGGAGGTAGACAGTGATGTGTGATGTCACTATGGTAGTTTAATATATTTGTAGATGAGGTTGTAAAAGAAATGAACGCTAGGGTGTTGGGGAGACGTGTGGGATTAAAGGTTGTTGGATCTGGTATCAAGTGGGGGTTATCATAGTTGGTCTTTACTTATGACAGCTCTTTTGGAAGATTGTGAAGAGAAGTTGTAAAGGTTGGTGGATGAATTTGGGAAGGTATATAAAATTAGGTAATTAAAAGTGAATATAGAGGAACAAAGTGATTAGAGTAATAAAGATATGTTATAATTCATTTAGTTGTTTGTGTTTGGACCTTTTGCTATAATTGAAGATATTTAAACAATTACTGGTACTAAGGACACTTTTTGCAGTATTTATTGTATGGTACTGTAATTTTAAATATGGTCTGTAGGTTTTTCACTAGTATACGAGATGCTATCAAAAAGTTCCTGGACTGCCACGAAAATAATACATATGCTTACCTAATCACCTAGTTGAAATTGCCTCCTGCCAAGTACTCTCCTTGGGAGGCTATTCATTGATCCTAGTGCCATTGCCACCTCCCAGATAAATTCTGGAACTCTTGACAATGACAAGTATATTTTAGCATGATACATGTTTGTACAAAGGAGTGTAACAATTTGCAGAGCATTTCGGGCAAACTTAAGGCTAACTTAAGATCAATAAGGAAATAACAGTGCAGTAATTTTACATATTGTCATTAGGCGAGTTAATATGAATACAAGAAAATTGAATATTCAGCTTGAAGTTCATGCTATTTGGCTTTAGTAAGTTCAGTAGAGAATAAGAATAATTATAATTTTGATATAGTTATAAAAAATACAATATTACAATTTAGTAATTTAAAACAATGAAGTTGAAAGAATTTTAAGTAATGATTAAATAGTTGAGCAATCATCAAGCACAATATACAATAATGAAATTGAAACAATTTTAAGTTTGAAGTAAATGATCAAATAGTTGAGCAGTCTTAACTTATTTAGGAGTTTTTTGAGTAACTGGTAGGTATTAAGTGTTTGTCTGGTTAATTTTGGGTGATGAGGTGATTTCTCAGTAAGGCCTTAAATTGATTTACAGGCAGCAGGGGCCCTTTAGTGTGTTCAGGCAATGAATTCCAGATCTTTGGGCCCTTATGTGCATAGCATTTTTGTACACGGAGAGATGGACACAAGGGATATCGAAGAGTGATTTGTGTCTTGTATTATGCCTGTGTGTTCTGTTATAGTTATCAAGGAGTAGTTTGAGAGGAGGGTTAATATTTGAGTATACAGGTGGCCCTCCACATTCGTGAGTTCCACTTTCGTGAGCTTCAAACATTTGCGAATGCCCAGCCGCCCAATCATATTTATGCTTCCTCACCCTTGAAAAACTAGGGCAAGCGATGAGAATGACAGCACAGCTCAAACAATTTTTTTGCGACATAGACCCATCGATGTTGAGGGCTCTGAAGGTGATGAAAGACGTTGATAGGAGCATAATTCCCTACAAAACTCTGTTTGTAGATATGAAGAGGAAACAGTCTCAGATGCCCATCACAATGTTTTTCACGAGGAAGCCTGCCACAACTCCTGTTGCTAACTCTGACTCTAGCGGTGTCGATGATCCACCGCCTATTATTGGCAGTGACGCTGGCAGTGAAGTTAGAATCCACACACTAGACTTATCATGCCATGCAGTTACACTCCATATAATCACCTCCATTCAATTATCATCAGTAACTGCATGGCTAACTATCACCACCATTATCATCGGCATTGTCATCATCATCACAAGTCATCAGAGTTCGTCTGCCTAACCGTACGAGTGATGAGTGTTTTGTTTGTTGATTATTTGTTATTAAACCTTAACATGTATGTATATACAATACATGTATGTATATTACAATTGTTTATGGTTCAGTAGGTTAAGGAAGCAGTATTGTTAGGCTAAGTAAATGCTATTATTATATTTCCCTACAACATATTTGTGCACCAAACATTCGTGAATTTTCAACATTCGTGAGGTTCTTGATTCCCTAACCCTCACGAATGTGGAGGGCCCTGTAATGTTCTGTGTGTGTAGTAGGCACAATAATAAGTGTGGATGTTTTATGTATTAAGCAAGTTAATGCTCTTAAAAAGCAGTGAAGTGTGCTGTCTAGTGCAGGAGTTGGTAATCAGTTGCACTGCAGCTTTTTGTTGGGTTGTGCCCCATGCACAAATGCCATAGGTGAGGTAAGGGTAAATGAAAGAGTGGTAATGGTGTGTAGTGCGGCCTGTCATTTCTGCTTTAATCTTCTCCATGTCATTAAAACACCACTCTGTCTTTTTTTTTTTTTTAAGAAGAGAAAGAAGTCACAGGGGGCTAGACCTAGAGACTAAGGAGGGTGAGGGATGACAGCCAAGTTGTTTTTGGCTAGAAAATGATGACTGGTTTTGAGTAAACAAACTGGCACAAATTTCACAGCCACTCACTTCATGTTCAAATTTGCAGTCAGAATGTTTTAACTCAACCCATAAGAAATTCCCACAGCACTTGCAATGTCCTGGATTCTCTGATAACGATCTTTGTGAACATCCTTCTTTTTTTCTTTTTCTTTTTTTTAATGACATCTGTTTTTAACATTGATGGATGACCAGAGTGTTCATCCCATCATGATCATCATCATGTTCATTCATTCCACTTTGAATTGAGAAGACCATTCAACGCACCGTGTCCGACCCATTGGTTCATTGCCAAATGCTTAACTCACTGACATGACAAAACAATGCCCATCCAGCCTCACCAAAAAGACCAACTACACTGAAACTTGCCACACTACTTCAAAAGGAGTGTATGTAATGATTGATCTTCGCCGCCACCGTATTTAACCTGGGAAGTGTGCCAAAATTTGAGTCCAGGACATTTTTGATAGCACCTTGTATGTGTTGCTGAAGTAGTAGTTTTGTTGGGTGAATATTTGTATGCATAAACAATGGAGGATATAGGAATGTAACAGTTGTGGATATCAAATGAAATAATGTAAGAGAATGCTGTAGCTAAAGCAGATTAATGAGGTTCAAGCAATATTTTTAGAAATATGGATTCTGAAACGCAAAATTAATTCATATCTGAAACAATTTATTTTAAACTCAGAATTTGGGATATTCGCAGATTCTGAATTCATGGGAACCTCTAGGAACGTAATCCCAGAATTGTTTGATTTAACTGCACAGTATTTAATTAGGTATTGTTCATTAAAAAGGTAAAATTTGTTAAACATTTTTCTTCCAGATATTCTATGGTATTTGTGTTTTACACCCTCTGTTTGCTGGTGATGTTGATGATAAGGCCATTCCTTTCATCAAAACTTTTGCCAGGCCGTGGAAAGTCTGCCATCTATTCAGCACTCTACTTCCTCCCAGTCCTTATTGTTATCCATGCTGTTGGAGCAGGGCTTATATGTATGTAAACAAATATTGTCATTTCCTTTTTCATAGCAACACAAACATAGCACATACAGTAAACCCTCATACAGTAGAGGAGATATGTTCTTGGATATTGGTGCCTTGTGCAAATTATTGGTATGTGAGGCTTTGAACATATGGGAAAACTAGGGTTACAGTAAAAAAAATCCTCTAAATTTGTTAAACATTTTAAATGTTTTTCTAGGTACAAATTACTGTAAATATTGAAGAAGCAAGCAAGCATCACAATTAAAATGACTTAATGCAGCATTCCCAGTTTTGAGGGTAATTTACAGTAAATTGTTCATTGAAAATGTATACTTAGTAATTTCTATACTTTTAATGTATGACTGTATTCAAATGCTGGAATGTATCTAGTGTTAAACAGAGTTTTTATTTATTTCACAATAAATACATACATTTTTTCTTTTCAGATTATTCCTTCCCATACATGGTGATCATATTGTCAGTAGTATCAAATGCTGCACATTTTGCTTTTCAGTTGGACCAGGTTAGTATTATATTATAAATATTTGTAAAAAAAATTTAGTGATCAGAGAAGTAAAGAAGCAACTCTTGTCTGTAGAAACAGTATTTTTTTTTTTTTGTGGGAAAGTATATAAATTATGTTGTTTACTCTCTTCAGGCCCCTGAGTTACTGTGAGCACATTCAAAGCAATCACTTTGCTTATTACCAAAGTTGCTGTAGTCTTAATTTTTTATGTCTGATTCCCATTTTCTGTCATGTCATTCCATCTTCTGTATTGTCCAGTCTTTTGCTGTGTTGTCCTAATCTGCTGTGTTGTTCCCTCTTGTTTCACATTCTGCAGTGTTCTATCTTCTGCCATATTGTCCCATCTTCTGCTGTGTTGTCCTGTCTTCTGCCATGTTCTATCATCTGTTTTGTTCTCTTAAGTTCCCTTGTCTTATGTTAGGTAATAAATTCAAGTGTGTCAGGGTGATGACTGTGAAGATAAAATTACACATAATAGGGATGTGACAGTACTTGCACATCTGAAAAAGTAATATAGCACACTGTTCAGTGATTTATATAATAAATTTCTTCTTTTCCATCTTATTGATTTTTCTGTTTCCTTTTGCTTATCTTTACTAATCTTTGTCATTTTTTCTTGCATTTTTTTTTTTTGAATTCCTGTAGTATTTCATGTGTTCCTGTCACAGATTGTGTAAGCATTTATTTGCTTTTGTTCCACTGTTTTACCACTTCCTTTGTTATTATAGTAGACATGTCCAAGAAGTGCATGGTGTATTTTTATCATCATGCTGTCTTAACCCTTTCAGAGTCCGTGCCGTAGATCTACGGCTTTACGTTGAGGGTCCAAACCATAGATCTACGCCATGAGCTCAGCTCACTCTGATAAGCTGTGAGCGGTAAATTTGGGGCTAGATATGAGAGAATACATCTATGTGGTATGTGTGCACCACATAAAACAAATCCTGCAGCACAGACTGCATAATGAGAGAAAAAAAACCTGAGACCGTAATTTTCGATTAAAACAGCAACTTTGCAGTGTTTTTTCGTATGTTTTTGTGGTTGTATTTGCGATTTCTTGGTCTCATTTGATAGAATGGAAGATATATGACAGAAATAGAGATGATTTTGATTGGTTTTAGTACTGAAAATAACTTGAAACTGAGCTCAAATTAGCAGAAATGTTAAATTTTTGCCGATGTTCAAAAGTAAACAAATGACCTCACACGTCTAATACACGCCAGCTGGTGGGTCTAATATACGTTCACAAATGTGGTGATATTACTTATACAATTATTACAGTATTGCATAACAGTAAATCTTCTATTTTTTGGTTTGAATAAAAATTCATTATATGAATAAAAAATCAACATGGAATTCATTTGTAAAGCCTGGAATGCCTGCATTGTTTATTCTGAACCCTGTTTTGAAATTGGAATATTTTGAACTTTGCATTAAATTGGCCAAATTACCAATTTCCGATCACTTTATTTTGTAGTTGAAACAGTTGACTTGGCGATTTCTTGTGCTCATTTGATAGAATAGAAGTAATACTAGTGAAATAGGAAAGAATTTGGTTGACTGGAATAAAGTGATTGGCCTAAAATGGGAGTCAAAGTCGGCAAAATCGCCGATGCGTAAATATCGCTGACACACCAAAATTCGCGAGAACATAATTTCGTCAGTTTTCCATCAAATTTCGTACTTTGTTTTATTACCTTGAGATAAAGATTCTCTACCATTTCATAAGAAAAAAAACAAAATTATTTTTGAAAATTCTTTGATCCTGGTGCACACTTTGAAATTTGGCCTCTGGACCCTGAAAGGGTTAAATAAATGCATTTACCTGGTGCATTTTTACAATAATGCTAAATCAAGAAATGCATTTACACTGCATATATACTGCAATACTAACTAAGATACATTTACAGTGCATTTTTACCATCATGCTATCTCAAGAAATGTATTTACACAGTGCATTTTTGTCAGTGTCATATCATACCCAGTTTTTTTTCAACACGTCGGTCGTCTCCCACCAAGGCAGTGTGACCCAAAAAGAAAGAAAATCCCCAAAAAGAAAATACTTTCATTATCATTCAACACTTTCATCTCACTCATACATAATCACTGTCTTTGCAGAGGCACTCAGATATGACAGTTTAAAAGTCAGTCTCCAAACTGCCAATATCCCAGACCCCTCCTTTAAAGTGCAGGCATTGTACTTCCCATTTCAAGGACTCGACTTCGGCTAACTTGTTTCCCTGAATCTCTTCACAAAATATTATCCTGCTCACACTCCAACAGCTCGTCAGGTCCCAAAAACCATTCATCTCCATTCACTCCTATCTAACATGCTCACACATGCTTACTGGAAATCCAAGCCCCTCACTCACAAAACCTTTACCCCCTCCCTCCAACCTTTTCAAGGATGATCCCTACCCCGCTTTCCTTTCTCTACAGATTTATATGCTCTCCAAGTCATTCTACTTTGATTCATTCCCTCTAAATGACCAAACCACCTCAACAACCCTTCATCAGCCCTCTGACTAATACTTTCAGTAACTTCACACCTCCTCCTAATTTCCACACTCAAAATTCTCTGCATAATATTTACACTACACATTGCCCTCAGACAGGACATCTCCAGCCACCTCCTTGGTGCAGCATTTGCAGCCCAAGCTTCACACCCATATAAGAGTGTTGGTACCACTTTCCTTTTGTACATTCCCTTCTTTGCCTCCATGGATAACGTTTTTTTTTTCTCCACAGATACTTCAGTGCACCACTCACCTTTTTTCCCTCATCAATTCAATGGTTAACCTCATCCTTCATAAACCCATCTGTTGACAAGTCAACTCCCCAATACAGTGGACCCCCGGTTAACGATATTTTTTCATTCCAGAAGTATAAACCATACCCCCGGCTGGGATTGAACCCGCGGTCATAGTGTCAAAACTCCAGCCCGTCGCGTTAGCCACTAGACCAGCTGGAGTTTTGACACTCTATGACCGCGGGTTCAATCCTGGCCGGGGGTATGGTTTGTTTGCAATCGTGTCATTACGATTTCTTGAGTCATATTCCAGAAGTATGTTCAGGTGCCAGTACTGACCGAATTTGTTCCCATAAGGAATATTGTGAAGTAGATTAGTCCATTTCAGACCCCCAAACATACATGTACAAACGCACTTTCATAAATACACTTACATAATTGGTCGCATTGGGAGGTGATCGTTAAGCGGGGGTCCACTGTATCTGAAAACATTCACTTCTTCCATACTTCCTCTCTCCAATGTGATATCCAAATTTTCTTTATCTAAATTGTTTCATACCCTCATCACCTTATTCTTATCTATGTTCACTTTCAACTTTCTACCTTTACACACCCTTCCAAACTCCCTCTCTCCTACACACCCTAACCTGAGCTTCACTATCCTCATAAAAACTCTTTGCAGCATTTAGTAACTTACTACCTATTCCATACACTTGCAACATCTGCCACATTGCTCCCCTATCCACTCTATCATATGCCTTTTCTAAATCCATAAATGCAGTGAAAATTTCCCTCCCTTTATCTAAATACTGTTCACATATGCTTCAATGTAAACACTTGATCTACACATCCGCAATCCTACTCTCTGTCTTACCTTTACCGTACACTTTTCCTGGTATATTCAGTAAACTTATTCCTCTATAATTTTGCAGTCTCTTTTGTCCCCCTTCCCTTTATATAAAGGAACTATACATGCTCTCTGCCAATCCCTAGGTACCTTCCCCTCTTTCATACATTTATTAAACAAAAATACCAACCACTCCAACACTATATTTCTCCCTGCTTTTAACATTTCTGTCATGATCCTGTCAGTTCCAGCTGCTTTACCCCCTCTCATTCTACATAATGCCTCGTGCACCTCCCCCACATTCAAATCCTGCTCTTCTTCACTCCTAAAAGATGTTATACCTTCCTGGCCAGTGCATGAAATTACCTCCTCCCTTTCTTCCTCAACATTTAAAAGTTCCTCAAAATATTCCTGCCATCTACCCAATATCTCCAGTTCCCCATCAACTAACTCCCCTTCTCTGTTTTTAACAAACAAATACAGTCGTTCCCTAGGCTTTCTTAGCTTGTTCATCTGACCCCAATTTTTTTTCTTATTTTCAGCAAAATTTCTTGACAGTGCCTCTCCCACTCTCTCATCTGCTCTCTCTTTGCACTCTCTCATTACTCTTTTCACCTTTCTTTTACTCTCCATATACTCTGCTCTTCTTATAACACTTCTGCTTTGTAAAAACCTCTCATAAGCTACCTTTTTCTCTTTTATTACACCCTTTACTTCATCATTCCACCAATCACTCTCTTTCCTCCTGCACCCATCCTCCTATAGCCACAAACTTTTGCCCCACATTCTAATACTGCATTTTTAAAACTATCCCAACCCTCATTAACCCCCCCACTATTCATACTTGCACTAGTCCACCTTTCTGCCAATAGTTATTTATATCTTACCCTAACATCCTCCTCCCTTAGTTTATACACTTTACCCTCTCTCTTACTTGCTGTTGACATTTTTTTGTCCCATCTACCTCTTACTCTAACTGTAGCTATAACTAGATAATCATCCAATATATCTGTTGCCCCTCTATAAACATGTACATCCTGAAGCCTACCTATCATCCTTTTATCCACCAATATATAATCTAACAAACTACTTTCATCACATGCTATATCATACCTTGTATACTTATTAATCCTCCTTTTCATAAAATATGTACATTGGACCCTCGACCAATGATATTAATATGTTCCAGAGAGCTTATCTTTAGGTGAATTTATTTTTAGTCAAATTAATTTTCCCCATAAGAAATAATGGAAATCCAATTAACCCCTTGACTGTCGCAACCCCCAATCCTTAGGTGTCTCCTGGTGTCGCAAAATTTAAAAAAAAAAAATTATTTTTTCTTATGAAATGATAGAGAATCTTTTCCCGATTGTAATGACACCAAAAAAACGAAATTTGATGGAAAACTGACGGAATTATGCTCTCGCGAAGTTAGCAACCTCGGCGATATTTACAAATCCGCGATTTCGCCCACTTTGAGCCCTATTTTCGGCTAATTCCGGTGTTCCAGTCGACCAAACTCATAGCGATTTCTTTAGAACTCCATTTTTTCTATCGATTGAGTACAAGAAACTGCCCATTTACCAATTTCAATTACCCAATAATGTGGTCAGAAATTTGCAATTTGGCCAATTTCACGAAAATTAAAAAATATGACAATTTCAAAATAAGGTCCAGAATGAACAATGCAGACATTCCTGGCTCTAAAATAACATTTTCTTTGTTCATCAGTCATGTCTCAAGGCCCCTCTGATATTACTTTTGTTTTCTATTTTGAATTTTTATTCAAACAAAAAATAGAAGACTTACTATTATGCAGACTACTGCAATATTATAATAATTGTATAAATAACATCAACTCATTCATGACTGCATATTAGAATGGCTAGTTGGACATTTATTGGACAATGACATCATTTGTTTACTTTTGAACATTGGCAAAAATCAAACATTTCCACTACTTTGAGCTCGATTTCCAGGTTCTTTTTATAGAAAAATCAATCAAAATCACCTCTATTTCTATAATATGTTTTCCATTTTATCAAATGAGACCAAGAAAACGAGAATACAACCGTAAATGTTATACGAAAATAGACCACAAAGTCGGCATTTTAATTAAAAAAATGGTCGGAGTTTTTTTTTTTCTGCGTGCTCCAGGATTTTTTTTATATGGTGCACACTGACCACACATACCCGTTCTCTCACAACTGGGCCTACCAGCTTTCTCCTGCTTGATTTGAAGCCGCTAGAATTTATGAGTATGTATATGTCTTACGAGGTACCGTGTTTGACATATATATTTTATTATCACACTGGCCGATTCCCACCAAGGCAGGGTGGCCCGAAAAAGAAAAACTTTCACCATCATTCACTCCATCACTGTCTTGCCAGAAGGGTGCTTTACACTACAGTTTTTAAACTGCAACATTAACACCCCTCCTTCAGAGTGCAGGCACTGATGGGAAGTACAGTGCCTGCACTCTGAAGGAGGGGTGTTAATGTTGCAGTTTAAAAACTGTAGTGTAAAGCACCCTTCTGGCAAGACAGTGATGGAGTGAATGATGGTGAAAGTTTTTCTTTTTCGGGCCACCCTGCCTTGGTGGGAATCGGCCAGTGTGATAATAAAATATATATGTCAAACACGGTACCTCGTAAGACGTATATATACAGCCGCGACAGTCAAAGGGTTAATCTGTTCCAGACAGCCAAAAGTATTAAAAAGAGTTGTTTTTTTTTAATGAAATATACATTTCCTACAAAGAGAACAATGAGACATGCACAATAACTACATAAATAAATGTTAAAATGACACTTACCTTTATTGAAGAGTATTGATGAGTTATGAGACACTTTTTCTTGAACACTCTGGGATTTTCAGAGTGATACAATAGTAAAGGCTTCACTTTGCAATCCCCACTAGCATTACAACAAAACATGAGAGTTATCCTGTCTTTCATAAGTTTGTGTCCTGGGGAGTGCCTTTTCCTCCTGAGTAATGTAGGTCCTGTTTGGCATTGTCTTCCAGAACAGGCCTGTTTCATCTCACTCGAACACTTGTTGGGGGTTGGAATTTTTCAGCTTCGCCATACCTTATCACACTGTGTATGCCACTACGATTCTTAAATCTCTCCAACCAACCTTAGCTGGCTTTAAATTCACCAATATGAGCACTAGTTCCAGGCATTTTTTCCTGTTCACCTGGGTATGGGTCGCATCCTGGGGGACAAGATTAAGGACCCCAATGGAAATAAGTTAGACAGTCCTCGATGATGCACTGACTTTCTTGGGTTATCCTGGGTGGCTAACCCTCTGGGGTTAATTGTTTCTTGGTAATTGTTTCTCGTTAAGCCACACCAAAAACACTCTCCACATCTTCGAGTAGTATAGCTGATGGTGGTGGAGCAACAGCTGACGGTGGTGCAGCAGCAGCAACAGCTGACTGTGGTGCAGCAGCAACTGATCATGGTACGATAGTATTTCGATAGTATTTCTCACCCTTTTTACCACAGGGTTGGCACTAGAAGCTTTCTTTGGACCCATGGTGGCTTATTTAGCAGTTACAAGCACTAAAAACAATGGAATAATACAAAATTATTGAATATATGCGTGGAACCGTCCACCCTGGCTTGTAAACAGTGATGGCAGGGCAGCTGAGTCGCTCAGGCTGGACGGCCAGGTTCGGGACGAATCATGTTGGTCGAGTTTTTCATCGTTGGTTGGGCCAAAATTTTTATGCTCAAACGAAGCTCATTGGACGAATTTATCGTTAGACGATACCTTCGTTGGCCGAGGGTCCACTGTATTACCCAGTTATCTATGAAAATATCAGTTAAAGGCACAATTCATAATACATGCAGTATAGCTCACTAACAATTAAGTTAACAACTTGTTTTCCACTTTTGAGTCATTTTAAGTGTTCTCTACAGGTCAGAAGAACATCTCTAAACAACTGTGGATACTCAACACTCGTGGGGAAAGCTGATCTCTGATTCAATTGATGTTTAAGTGGAGGTCCAGGCACCTCAACAAAGCAAATTTTATTTTCAAAATGTGCATAACTGTTTCAATATTTACTGATTATGCAGAATATTTCAGGCAGACTAAAACTGAAATTTAACCCTTTGAGGGTCCATGGCTTTGAAGCCTGGGTCCAAATCGTAGAACTACGGCTTGAGCTCAGCTCACTCACATAAGCTGTGAACAGTAAATGTGGGCCTACATATGAGGAAATACATCTCTGTGGTAAGTGTGCACCATATAAGACAAATACTGCAGCATGCAGTGCATAATGAGAAAAAGAAAACTGCAACCGTATTTTTGGATTAAAACATCATCTTTGCGGTGTTTTTTCGTATGTTTTTTACAGTTGTATTTGCAATTTCTTGGTCTCACTTGATTGAATGGAAGATATATTACAGAAATAGAGATGGTTTTGATTGGTTTTAGTACTGAAAAGGGCTTCAAACTGAGCTGAAAGTAGCAGAAATGTTCAGTACGTATTTTCCGATGTTCAAGAGTAAGCAAATGGTCACGCATCTAATAGATGTCAGCTGGTGCATCTAATATACGTTCACAAATGGGCTGATATTTTTTATACAATTATTATAATGTTGCATAACAGTAAATCTATTTTTTGGTGTGAATAAAAATTCATACGAATAAAAAATCAAAATGGAATTCATTTGTAAAGCCTGAAAACATAACTAATAAACAGAGGAAATGTTAGTTTAGTGTCAGGAATGCCTACATTGTTTATTCTGGATCCTATTTTGAAATTGGAATATTTTGAACTTTGTGTTAAATTGGCCTTATTACCAATTTCCGATCACTTCATTGGGTAGTTGAAACAGTTTGACTTGGTGATTTCTTGTGCTCAATCGATGAAATAGAAGTAATACTAGCGAAATAGCTAAGAATTTGGTCAACTAGAATAATGTATGTAATTGCCCTAAAATGGGAATCAAGGTCGGCAAAATCGCCCGTGTGTAAATATCGCTGACGCAGCAAAATTCGTGAGCGTAATTTCATCAGTTTTCCATCAAATTTCGTACTTTTTGTTTTATTACCTTCAGAAAAATATTCTCAATTATTTCAAGAGAAAAATTAATTTTTTTTTTTTTTTTTTTTTTTAAATTCTTGTTCCCTGGCTGTCACTCTGAGATTTGGCCTCTGGACCCTCAAAAGGTTAAAGGGGATACAAGCCAGATCTTCAAATGGGCCACAAGAAACAATATGAATTTCATTGAGGACAAATTTCAGTTACTCCACCATCAAAAACTTGACGAAATAAAAGTAAGATTGGAGTACAAAACAAATTATAACAACACACTAAAGTGGAAAACTAATGCGAAGGACTTGGGAGTGATAATGTCAGAAGATCTCACTTTCAAAGCTCACAGCAATGTGATTATCACATCTGCTAGGAAAATGATAGGATGGATAATGAGAACCTTCAAGACAAGGGATGCCAAGCCAATGATGATTCTATTTCAGTCACCTGTTCTCTCTAGGCTGGAATAGTGCTGTACACTAATGACCACTTTCAAGGCAGGCAAAATTGCAGATCTGGAGAATACAGAGAGAACCTTCACTGCACATATAAGTACAGTCAAGCACCTCAATTACTGGGAACCTTTGAAGTCTCTCGACCTGTACTTCTTGGAATGCAGTCGAGAAGGACACATCATAATTTACACCTGAAAAATCCTAGAGGAATTAGTCCCAAATATACACACAGAAATCACTCCCTATGAAAGCAAAAAATTTGGCATGCAGTGCAACATCCCTAATGAAAAGCATGGGTGCTGTTACCAGGGTGGATCTACTATGAAACTAATGAAGCTTAAGCTTCAGGGTGTCTAATTCCGGAAGGGCTCCCAGAAGCAACTTTAGTCCACATTGTTTAAAAGTTTTGGATTTATTGTATGAAAATGGGTTGCAAAGGGGCTCCATAACAATTCAAGCTTCAGGACCCCAAAAATGTAGGTTTGCCACTGGCTGTGAGTACTAAGAGATATCACAATAAGTGTCAGGGGTCCCATGATTGTTCAGTTGCCTCCCAGCATACATAAGGGAGATTATAAATACAGTACATAGGCCTCTTGCTCTCTTCAAGAGGGAACTAGACAGATACCAAAAGTTAGTACCTGACCAGCTGGGCTGTGGGTCATACATTGGATTGCGTGTGGCTGGCATTAACAGCCTGGTTCATCAGGCCCTGATCTAGGAAAGGCTACAATAGGATCTCAGCAGGCTTCAAGCCTAATCTGACAAATGGCTCCTGGGGTTTAACCCTACCAAGTGCAAAGTCATGAAGCTTGGAGAAAGAAACTGGGCTTGTTTGACTATTTAGCACAATGAAGTCTGTTATAATATTATTTATTATTTTTTATTAACACATCGGCCATTTCCCACCAAGCCAGGGTGGCCCGAAAAAGAAAAATTTTCATCACAATTCACTCCATCACTGTCCTGCCAGAGGCATGCTTCCACTACAGTTATAAAACTGCAACATTCACACTCCTCCTTGAGAGTGCCAGCACTGTACTTCCCTTCTTCAGGAATCAAGTCCGATAGCCAGTTTCCCTGAATCCCTCCATAAATGTTACCTTGCTTACACTCCAGCTGCACGTCAAGTTCAAAAAACCATTTGTCTCCATTTGCTCCTATCTAACATGCTCACGCACACTTGCTGGAAGTCCAAGCCCCTTGCACACAAAACCTCCCTTACCCCCTCCCTCCAACCTTTCCTAGGCTGACCCCTACTCCGCCTTCCCTCCACTACAGATTTATACACTCTTGAAGTCGTTCTGTTTTGTTCCAGCCTCTCTACATATCTAAACCACCTCAGTAACCCCTCCTCAGCCCTCTGAATACTAGTTTTGGTAATCCCACACCACCTAATCTCCAAATTACGGTTTCTCTGCATTTTATTCACACCACACATTGCCCTCAGGCATGATATCTCCACTGCCTCCAGCCTTCTCCTTGTTGTAACATTCACAACCCATGCCTCACACCCATACAAGAACGTTGGTATAACTGTACTCTCATACATTCCCTCTTTGCTCTCATGGATAAAGTTATTTGTCTTCACAGACTCCTCAGTGCACCACTCACCTTTTTTCCCTCATCAGTTCTATGATTTATCTATCTGCTGACATGTCCACTCCAAAATATCTGAACACATTCACCTTCTCCATACTCTCCCCCTCCAATCTGACATCTAGTCTTTCGTTATCTAATTTTTTTGTTATCCTCATCACTGTACTCCTTCCTATATTCACTTTTAATTTCCTTCTTTTACATACCCTACCAAACTCATCAGTCAACCTCTGCAACTTCTCTTCAGAATCTCCCAAAGGCACAGTGTCATCAGCAAAGAGCAACTGTAACAACTCCCTCATTGTGTTAGATTCTTTATCTTTTAACCCCTCACCTCTTGCCAACACCCGAGCATTCACTTCCCTTACAACTTCATCTTTAAATATGTAAAGTAAAAGGACACAAGTGCAACTAATGTGACATTTATTGTGGCAACGTTTCGCTCTCCAGGAGCTTTATCAAGCCATTACGTAATGGCTTGATAAAGCTCCTGGAGAGCGAAACGTTGCCACAATAAATGTCACATTAGTTGCACTTGTGTCCTTTTACTTTACATATTGTCGGTAATTCTACCAACTTTATTACAATCTTTAAATATATTGAACAACCATGTTGACATCACGCATCCCTGTCCATGGCCTACTTTTACTGGGAAATAATTTCTCTCTCGCCTACATACTCTAACCTGAGCATTGTAATGACTCTTCACTGCTTTCAATAACCTACCTCCTATTCCATATATTTGCAACATCTGTCACATTGCTCCCTTATCCACTCTATCATATGCCTTTTCCAAATCCATAAATGCCACAAAAACCTCTTTACCCTTATCTAAATACTGTTCACCTATATGTTTCACAGTAAACATAAAGGTGAACACCCCCATACCCTTCCTAAAGCCTCCCTGTTCATCTGCTATCCTGCTCTCCATTTTACTCTTAATTCGTTCAATAATAACTCTACCATACACTTTACTGGGTATACTCAACAGACTTCTTTTTTTTTCTTTTAATACACCGGCCGTATCCCACCAAGGCAGGGTGGCCCAAAAGGAAAAACGAAAGTTTCTCCTTTTCTTTCTTTCTTTCTTTCAACACACCAGCCGTATCCCACCGAGGCGGGGTGGCCCAAAAGGAAAAACGAAAGTTTCTCCTTTTACATTTAGTAATATATACAGGAGAAGAGGTTACTAGCCCCTTGCTCCCGGCATTTTAGTCGCCTCTTACAACACGCATGGCTTACGGAGGAAGAATTCTGTTCCACTTCCCCATGGAGATAAGAGGAAATAAACAAGAATAAGAACTAGAAAGAAAATAGAAGAAAACCCAGAGGGTTGTGTGTATATATATGCTTGTACATGTATGTGTAGTGTGGCCTAAGTGTAAGTAGAAGTAGCAAGGCGTACCTGAAATCTTGCATGTTCATGAGACAGAAAAAGGGACACCAGCAATCCTACCATCATGTAAAACAATTACAGGCTTTTATTTTATACTCACTTGGCAGGACGGTAGTACCTCCCTGGGCGGTTGCTGTCTACCAACCTACTACCTAGGACTCAACAGACTTATTCCCCTATAATTTTTACTCTCTCTTTTGTCCCCTTTGCCTTCATACAAAGGAACTGTGCACGCTCTCTGCCAATCCCTAGGTACCTTACCCTCTTCCATACATTTATTAAATAAAAGCACTAACCACTCCAAAACTATATCCTCACCTACTTTTAACATTTCTATCTTTATCCTATCAATCCCAGCTGCCTTACCCCCTTTCATTCTACCTACTCCCCCATGCACTTTCCCTACACTTACAACTGATTCTTCCTCACTCCTGTAAGATGTTATTCCTCCTCGCCCTATACACGAAATCACAGCTTCCCTATCTTCATCAACATTTAACAATTCCTCAAAATATTCCCTCCATCTTCCCGATACCTCTAACTCTCCATTTAATAACTCTCCTCTCCTATTTTTAACTGAAATCCATTTGTTCCTAGGCTTCCTCAATTTGTTAATCTCACTCCAAAACTTTTTCTTATTTTCAGCAAAATTTGTTGATAACATCTCACCCACTCTCTCATTTGCTTTCTTTTTACATTGCTTCACCACTCTCTTAACCTCTCTTTTTCTCTCTATATACTCCTCCCTCCTTGCATCACTTCTACTTTGTGAAAACCTCTCATATGCTAAATTTTCCTCTTTTACTACTACTGTACTCTCTTTACACCATCATTCCACCTATCGCTCTTCTTCCCTTCAGCACCCACTTTCCTGTAACCACAAATTTATGCTGAACACTCTTACACTATATTCTTAAACTTACCCTGTACGTCTTCTACCCCATTGCCTATACAGTACTCACACTAGCCCATCTGTCCTCCAATAGTTGTTTATATCTTACCCTAACTGCCTCCTCCTTTAGTTTGTAAACCTTCCCTCTCTCTCTTACTTACTTTAGCTACAACTAAAGTGATCTGATATATCTGTTGCCCCTCTATAAACATGTACAACCTGAAGTCCACCCAACAGTCTTTTATCTACCAATACGTAGTCCAGCAAACTACTATCATTACGCCCTATATCGTATTTTGTACACTTATTTATCCTCTTTTTCTTAAAATGTGTTACCTGTAACCAAACCCCTTTCTATACAGAGTTCAATCAAATGCTCCCCATTATCATTTACACCTGGCACCCCAAACTTACTTACCACACTCTCTTTAAACACTTCTACTTTACCATTAAGGTCTCCTACCACAGTTACTCTCTCACTTGGCTCTAAATTTCCTACACACTTGCTTAACATCTAAAATCTCTCTCTCTCCTCTACACTCGTCTCTTCTTTTTTATTTATTTATTTATTTATTTAAAATTTGAGCACACATACAGAGGTACAAAAAATACAGATGAGCAGCATGTCAAAGCCACTTATACTATGCATAGCATTACGGGCTGGCTTAAAATTAACTTAAGATTAACTAAGCAATGATGAAATCAGTGATAAAACTTTAATGTAAACAGATTACTATAAAGCACAAGTGAGTATTACAAAGACAGGTCATATGGTTGTATGCATTGTTGTACATTCAGTAGAATGGAGTATTCTGTTAGGTAGTGTATTTACAAAATAATAAAGTTAGATTGGGTTTTAGGTTTAACATTTATGTGATATAATTGTGAGAAACATTTAAGATATACAATTTATAAGGTTCAGTTATTCAGTATTTATTTGGTTTTGGGTGAGTAAGTGATCTTTGAGAAGAGACTTGAATTTATAAACAGGTAGTGTTTCTTTTATATTTACAGGTAATGAATTCCAGATTTTAGGGCCTTTTATGTGCATTGAGTTTTTGCATAGTGTGAGATGGACACGAGGAACATCAAAGAGTGATCTGTGCCTTGTGTTATGGTCATGTGTTCTGTTGAGGTTGGCAAGGAGATGTTTGAGGGGAGGGTTAATATCAGAGTTAAGTGTTCTATGTATGTAATAGGTGCAGTAATAAGTATGGATGTTTTGTATGGTGAGTAGGTTTAGTGTATTGAATATTGGTGGAGTGTGCTGCCTATAGTGAGAATTTGTTATCATTCTAACTGCAGCCTTTTGTTGGGTAATTAGTGGTCTGAGATGGTTACTTGTTGTTGAGCCCCATGCACAAATTCCATAGATGAGATAGGGGTAAATAAGAGAGTGATATAGGGCCAGGAGGGCTGACTGTGGAACATAGTACCGTATCTTCGATAGTATGCCTACAGTCTTGGAAATTTTCTTAGAAATTTGTTGTATATGTGTATGAAATTTGAGTCTATTATCAAGGTGGATTCCTAAGAATTTTCCCTCTGTTAGCTTTGTGATAGGTGATCCGTTTATCATTATGTTAAGAGGGACATCTGTAGCTCTGTTACCAAACTGAATGAAGTAGGTTTTGTCAATGTTTAGTGTAAGTTTGTTAGTCCTCATCCAGGTAGATATTTTCTGTAATTCGGTATTTACAGTATTGGCTAGCGTGACTGGGCTCGGGTGGGAGAAGACGTATGTAGTGTCATCTGCAAATAGTGTGGGTTTGAGTAATTGCGAAGCATTTGGTAGGTCATTTATGTATAGGAGAAAGAGAAGAGGGCCAAGGACACTTCCCTGTGGGACACCAACTGTAATTGGTTGTGCAGAAGAGTTTGCCCCATTTGCATACACATATTGGCTTCTGTTGCTGAGGTATGACTTGAGGTAGTTGAGGGAGTGCCCTCTTATGCCATAGTGTGACAATTTTACGTGGAGCAAGTCATGGTTAACTGTATCAAAAGCTTTACGTAAGTCAATGAAGATCCCCAGTGGGACTTCTTTTTTCTCTATTGCAGTGTATATATGTTCTAGCATGTGTATAATAGCATCATTAGTATTTTTATTTGGCCTGAATCCAAATTGGCAGGGGTTGAGTATGTTTTGGGAGATAAGGTAGGAGTAGATTCGTTTATGAATTAATTTTTCGAAGATTTTTGAGAGAGGGTGTAAGTTGGATATTGGCCTATAGTTATTCAACTCTCTTTGGTCTCCTCCTTTGTGGATCGGGGTGACCCTTGCTATTTTGAGTACTGTAGGGAAGGTGGAGGATTCAATGGATTTGTTAAAGAGTGTTGCAATGATTGGTGATAGCACTTGTGACACTTTTTTGTATATAAAGGGTGGTAAGGTATTTAAATCTCCTGCCTTGTTTTTTAGTGTGTTGATAATAAGGGAGACTTCGTATGGGTTAGTCGGAGCTAGGAACAGTGTGTTCGGGTAGTTGCCGGTGAGGTAGTCATTTGGTGGGGTATCTGAGCTTGGGATTTTATTGGCAAGGTTTTGTCCTATAGTGGAGAAGAAGCCATTGAGTCTATTTGCTGTTTCTGTTGGTGGGAGTTGGGGTTCATCTGATTTTGCTAATTTTATTTCGCTATTTCATGATAACTTTTTTGTTCCTAGAATTTCTGATAGGGTTTTCCAGGTCTTTTTTATATCACCTCGTAAGTTGGATAATCTGTTCTCATAATACAATTTTTTTGCCCTTCTTATCAGGCTGGTTAGGATTGACGAGTAACGTTTTGTTTGGTCTCTGGTTATGTGACCCATTCTGTACTGTTTTTCATATTGGTGTTTTGTATTTATGGATTTGAGAATGCTGGGTGTTAACCAGGGACTGTTCAGTCTCTTAGCTGTCGTCTGTTTAGTTTTTTTAGGGCAGTGCTTGTTATAGAGGTATTGGGTCTTTTTTAGAAAATTATTAATACATTCGTCAATATCTGTATAGATTTCTAGCTCAGTGTGCCAGTCAATGTTTGCTACTGCTGTTGTGAAGTTATTAATGGCTGCCTCATTGTGAAGTCTGAAGGTGACTTTAGTAGTGTCTTGGGGTAATTTACCAAGAGTTGTTATGAGAAAAGTAGGGTAGTGGTCTGTGGTATTATCTGTAATTATGCCTGATTTTAAAGGGGATATGGTGTTGGTCCAGATGTGGTCAAGTAGGGAAACACTAGTCTCTGTAACTCTTGTAGGTTTTGTTACTGTTGGTAGCAACATACAGTTACTCATTGTGTTTGTGAATTCAGTAATGTGTGGGTCCTGGTCTTGCAGGAGATTTATATTGAAGTCACCTGAGAGTAGTAAGTGATCTTTGTTCAAGCGTGCATCAGTTATCATACTTCCTAGGTTTTGACTAAATTGGCTAATGTTTGACTGTGGAACTCTGTAGATGTTTATCAATGTGAGAGGTTTTTGTAGGTATTTGGATTTGAATTTGGCTATTATATATTCCCCATGTTCATCCCTTGTGCAAGTATTAGTGATACATTCTAGTTGGTCTGAGTAGTATATGGCTGTGCCACCCCCTTGTTGGTCTGGCTTACAGTTGTGTATGGCTGTGTAACCAGGAATGGCATAGACATCTGTACTATCAGGCTTTAGCCAGGTTTCAGTTAGTGTAATGATGGACATATTGGCATGTAAGGAATTTAGTAATGCTATGAGGTCATCGTAATGCTTGCTTAAAGATCTGATATTGTAGTTAAAGATAGTTATGTTGTTGTTGGCACTGAGAAGTGCCATTGATTGTTCTGCAGTGTAGTAATTACAGTAACTGTTTGATTCATTTAAGTCATTAAATAAGAGGTTGGTATCAGGATCAATGCTTGTAATCATAAGATTTGTAGTGAATCTATAGTTAGAATTAAGTATAAAACAAAGTAAATAGTCTTAAGCTAAAAAATAGCACCTGAATTATTTAACAAATGTAAAATAATGAGCTATTAAAAAGGGACTAATACAAATAAAGTGATGATAAAATAATGGAGCTTGGGAATATGATAGTAGGTAGTACTGTAAAGGTAATTCTTTAAAGTTAGAATTAAAGTATAAAATAATAATATAAAAGGGACTAATATAAGTTGTGGTGACCAATAAAGTGGTAATCAAATAAATGAGCTTTGGAATATAATGGCAAAATTGTGAACTTATTCTACTTCAGGTGCATACACTTATTATGACCCACTTTCACATTATTTATTATTTTTTATTAACACATTGGCCATTTCCCACCAAGCCAGGGTGGCCTGAAAGAGAAAAACTTTCATCATCATTCATTCCATCACTGTCTAGCCAGAGACGAGCTTACACAACAGTTATAAAACTGCAACATTAACACCCCTCCTTCAGAGTGCCGGCACTGTACTTCCCATCTCCACGTAATCCTTTAATTTATGCATTTATGTTCCCTCTTCTCTCTCCTTAACTGATTCTTCAACATTATTGCTACCCCTTCCTTAGCTCTAACTCTCTCAGATACTCCTGACTTAATCCCTTTTATTTCTCCCCACTGAAACTCCCCTACCCCATTCAGCTTTATAAAGTTTTTCTTTTCCTTGGTTTTAGTAGTATAATACAGGAGAAGGGGTTACTAGCTTATTTCTCCTGGCATTTAGTCGCCTCCTACGACACTCAGATTATGGAGGAAGATTTCTGTTCCATAAGCAGAAATAAACAAGAACAAGAACTAGGAAAAAATAGAAGAAAACCGAGAGGGGTTAGTATATAGTATAGGTCCACATTCTGAAATTTGAAAAGTTCAAAAAAACAAAGTTTTTTCGTGGAGTGTGGAGCATCAGTCATCTCGGTGCTGGGTCACACCGCCATGTGGTGGCGTTGAGAATCATTCTGAAATTCTAAAAAGTCTGAAATTCGAAACAGTACTAGCCCCAAGGGTTTCGGATAAAGGAATGTGGACCTGTATTTGCTTGTACATGCATATGTAGTGTGACCAAAGTGTAAGTATAAGTAGCAAGACATACCTGCAACTTTGCATGTTTATGAGACAGAAAAAGACACCAGCAATCCCACCATCATGCAAAACAATTACAGGCTTGTGTTTAACACTCATTTGGTAGAACGGTAGTACCTCCCTGGGTGGTTGCTGTCTACTAATCTACTACCTATAATGTATACAGGATAATTTAGTGTATACAGAATAATTTATTTTTGAGTTACAGAGATAAATATATAATTCATTGGTTTTCTCATTTCTTGCAGTCAATGCCTGGCCTCCTGATGGGATGTGTTCGGGACGTACGTAATCTCGTTATTCTCCTAGGTCATTGGGGATTGCATGCTTATGGTATTGTTGCAATTACACAGCTGACAGAAGGAGTCCTTCATGGCTCTCTATGTGCACTAGTGCCTCTACCAGCCCTCTTTTACATTCTTACCTCTCGATTTACTGACCCTTCCAACATTGGTTAAAGGGTATTTATTAAATAAAAAAATATTAAAATTTTATTTATTATATGTTGAGGGTTTTTCTGTTTACCTTTTTTATAGTAAGATGTTTGATTAGTTAGTTGTGTTGTTCATATGTGGATTACTCACTGAGTATATCAAGATAATGTGTTTATACTATCTCTAAATAATTAGGCATACAAAAACTATTTGCACCCAATATTTTGCTCCTCCACCTCACATAGATGACAACTCTTGTACCATCAGTGATATTGATGACAACTTTTGCACCTTCAGTTACCTCACAGATTGCACCATCAGTCACCTCACATTAATGACAACTCTTGTATAATCAATCATCTTATGTAAATGACCACTTCTGTCATCAGTCATCTCACATAGATTACCACTCTTGCACCATCAGTCACCATGTGTCAGTGACCACTTGTATACCATCACCTTACATAGGTAACCATTCAAAACCTGCTTTCTCCTCAACCATATGTCGGTAACGCGTGCATCTGTCATCACATCAACAATATGTAGGGAGCTTCTCACACACTTGCTGTCATCTTTTATCCTTAAAGCTGCAACCTTTTTTTACAAACAGTGCCAATAGGCACTCTTGCTCCACTTGTGTTGAGGGCCAGACTGCTGCTGCCACCATTATATGATGGCAGTCAGCTCCATGTATCTCAGGTGTCCTTAGTCGACCTCATGGATAAGTTCTTTGAGCTGTATTCAATTAACAGATGGAGACGAATCTGTGCCTGGGGTACTTGTACACTTAATTTTCATGCTTTCAAATACGCTGCATGCTGATATTTTAAGCCTCAGTGCAACTGTTTAGGTTTTCTACCGCCCTTCACACCTGGAAAAAAAAATCTGGAACCAGGTGGGTCCACACAGTGCATCATAGGTAACACTGCCTCACTAGCACATATAAATAATGTAATCAAGCCCTGTTGTGCTACCACAAGCTTCCATACTAGAATACAGGGTGTGGAACTGGCAGGAAGATAATCTCCAGATACATTACACTCTCATGATATTAGCCGGAGTTCAGTCAAAGCACTCACTATGTAGATTTAAACTAGGATAACCCAATAAAGTCAGTGTAATTTATTTCCTTGTTATGAGGAGTATTACACCTTGAAGCATTTATAAATCATAAGGTCTTGTAATTTTTTTTTTTTACAAATAATGGTCTTGAGGGTACACAGTTGTTATAAATACATAAAAAAATACATTGTGGCTTTAACTCAGGGTATTCCCTCAGGAAGGCTCCTCTATTCTGGTCTCTTAAGGGAGGTTCCTTGCTGCTGGTGATGGGCTCTTGATACAAGGCCCTTGTGAGTTTAGCACTTAGTTTTGAATATAATAATAATCTTGATCCAAGAAATTGAACTTGTTCCTCCATTTCCTTAGATCAAACCTGATTGCCTCCCATTCCCCAGGCACTGTATGACCTCTACAGGTCTAGTTCTTACCCTAAATATAATAATAATACCACAGGAAATACAAAACAAAATCCACTGGGTCAATAAATTTGGAAACAATAGACAAAGTTCATTGTTACTATCACAGCAAAACAATCTTTTCTCTGACTCCCGCAATTGCCATTACTGACCACTTCCCCCAATTAGTTTGTTCAATAATAACCCATGATGCTGGTGAGAGGCTCTTGATCCAAGGAACTAAACCCATTCCCCCCTTCTTTGAATCAAACCTGATAGCTTCCTGGTCCCCAGGTGTATGATCTTGTAAATATAGTTATTGTACAATAATAAGCCCAGATAACCTAAGAAAGGCAAATGCTGGGACTGTTTCCATGTTTTTGCTAAATGCCAGTTTTTGATGTGGTCTTTTCCCACATAGAGAAAGCATATTTCATTCCCTGACAGTATGACATCTTGTCCCAAGCCCATTCTTTTGGCTTGGAAGGCATCCTTCCATTTTTTCTTAAGACCTCCATAGTAGGCTGCCATTTACATGTCAGACTTTATTCAAACTGAAGAGCTTTTCCAAGGTAATGTCCTCAACACAACCTTATTCTATAGCACCATCAGTGGTCAGGGTTTTTGGTTCTCTTTGTATGTGGATGATTTTGCCATTACTTGTGCTGGCACAAACCTACAGCAGGTGACATTCTTATTGTATTGTGTGGTAGGTCATGTCTGACTGGGCTATGTTTTACGGTTTTTAGTTTTATATCCAAAAGTCTGTTTGACTGCCGTAACCCATGGGATTCATACATTCTCTCTGAGGATGGCATGCCTCAAGATTGAACTTGTTTAAAATTTTGTCATGCTCTGTTTTAAAGCAGATAGATAAATCTTATCATTTACATTTGGCATTGGTTTTTATCTAAGCTTATAATTATTTTTTTTCGTAGCTTTATATTCACCATCAGGGCTTATAGTTGTTTCTTGGTACCTTTCCTTAGTCCTGCATTAAAAGCTTGTATGAGGAATCTAATATGCTGTCTACATGATCATCCTAGAGGATACTCGGATAAAATATTTCTTCAGTCAGCATTCCTTTCATGTTTGCATGCAAGCTCTTAATTGCTATTCATCTTCCACCCCTACACTTTCACTGCACCATATGTAGTACATTGCACTACCATGGGACATTGTTGCATGTAGCTATCCCTTCCACTTTTGAAGTCGTGTATCTTTCCTCTGGACGTTGCTTATTTCTTGAGCATTTTCAGTTACACTCCCATGTTATTCCTGTGTACATCAGTGGATTTAAATCTACTGAAGATGTTGGGTACACAGCTGTGCTGTCTCTTCAGTCAAGACAAGGATTTTGTCCTTTGTAGAGTCCTTAAACATATTGGTATTTAGGACAGTGAACTTGCAGACTTCCCTGCTCATTGTTCAGCTGAGGACCTTCCATTCCATAGAGACTTCCCTTTTTCTGACTATACAGTGGACCCCCGCATACCGTTGGCATCACATAACGTTAAATCTGCATGCTGATACATTTTATCGCTAAGATTTTGCCTCGCATACCGCTAAAAAAACCGCTCAACGCTATTCGTCCAAGACGCGTCTATGTGAGGCCTGAGCCAGCCTCGCATGTTCTGCCGGTGGCATTGTTTACAAGCCAGCCTCCGCGGTAACATCCAAGCATACAATCGGAATATTTCGTATTATTACAGCGTTTTTGGTGATTTTATCTGCAAAATAAGTGACCATGGGCCCCAAGAAAGCTTCTAGTGCCAACCCTGTGGTAAAAAGGGGTGAGAAATATTATCGAAATACTGTGGTACCATCGTCAACTGCTGATGCTGCTGCTGCTGTAGCACTGTCAGCTGCTGCTGTAGCACCATCAGCTGCTGCTGCTGCTGTACCACTGTCAGCTGCTGCTGCTGCTGTAGTACCGTCTGCTGCTGCTGTAGCACCGTCTGCTGCTGCTGTAGCACTCAGCTGCTGCTGTAGCACTGTCTGCTGCTGCTGTAGCACTCAGCTGCTGCTGTAGCACTGTCAGCTGCTGCTGCTGCTGTAGCACCGTCAGCTGCTGCTGTACCACCGTCAGCTGCTGCTGCTGCTGTAGTACTGTCTGCTGCTGCTGTAGCACCGTCTGCTGCTGCTGTAGCACTGTCAGCTGCTGCTGCTGCTGCTGTAGCACGGTCAGCTGCTGCTGCTATAGCACCGTTGTTGGTGTGGCTTATTGGGAATACCAAGAAACAATTAACCCCAGAGGGTTAGCTACCCAGGATAACCCAAAAAAGTCAGTGTCATCGACGACTGTCTTAACTTATTTCCATTGGGTCCTTAATCTTGTCTCCCAGGATGCAACCCACACCAGTCGACTAACACCCAGGTGAACAGGGAAAAATGCCTGGAATTAGTGATCATATTGGTGAATTTAAAGCCAGCAAAGGTTGGTTTGAGAGATTTAAGAATCGTAGTGGCATACACAGTGTGATAAGGCCTGTTCTGGAAGAAAATGCCAAACAGGACCTACAGTACTCAGGAGGAAGAGGCACTCCCAGGACACAGTGTCTCATCAGTCATTGCTGCATCTTCAATAAAGGTAAGTGTCATTTATTCTTCATTTAGTAGAGTAGTACATGCACAATATATATTGTGCATGTACTACTCTACTATTGTGCATGTATCCTTCTCTTTGTGTGTAGGAAAATGTATATTTCATGTGGTAAAAATTTTTTTTTCATACTTTTGGGTGTCTTGCACGGATTAATTTGATTTCCATTACTTCTTATGGGAAAAATTCATTCACATGACGATAATTTTGCATAACAATGAGCTCTCAGGAACGGATTAATATCGTTATGCAGGGGTCCACTGTATCTCCCATCCCGTCTTGATGCATACATGTTTGTTGGCAGCATCTTTGGTCTGTGTTGAAGGCCAACAAACTTTTTACAATCAAACTGCAGCTGTTTCTCTTCAGCTTCCTTCCATCACTGCCAGCTGTGGGAAATTGTTCTTGATATTGAAATATTGACCACATGCATACCTCACTCATGGGAATCTCATGGAAACAAACCTGGTGCTTCTTTGACTGTCTTGATGGTCCAGCACATTTTGATTTATCAACCATGATGGTATAAACCTTGGTAATAAATACCGACAAGTTTGTTTAGAAAGACACGTAAGCAAACACTATAACATATTTATTAGAAAACGTTTCGGTCCTGGGACCGAAGTGATCAAGGTCCCAGGACCGAAACGTTTTCTAATAAATATGTTATAGTGTTTGCTTACGTGTCTTTCTAAACCATCAACCATGATAAGCAGGGCTATCACCCTGCTTATCATGGGAACCTGTAGGTCTCATTTCCATCCTGTTTTCTGACATCCAGGTGCTCTTTAACTGCTCACCTCCCCAACAGTATCACCCTCATTGTTGATTTTCTCTGATTTCATGGACAAAGGTTGCTTTTTGCACAAAGCTTGACTTTTCCTTTTGAGCCTGCTATTCCCTACGCATGCATTGTCCATACTCATCTTTTAGTAGATCAGTAGTGATTAACCCTATCAGTGACCAGACACCTGAAATTAATATTGCTTTCAATGTCCACATTTTAACCCTTTTCAGTGGCCATCATGCGGAACTGTCATTGCGGCCAGGGTTTTCACCTAGTTTTAAATCATGAGCTCAGCTCACTCAGATAAGCTGTGAGTGGTAAATTTTGATTTAGATATGAGAGAATGGTTTTGTACAGTGAGTTTGCACAGTATAAAAAAGATCCTGCCCAGCAGTGCATGATGGGAAAACAAACCTCTGATCATGTGAAAGGTTTAAAATAGCAATTTCAAGGTGTTTTCTTGGAGGGTTTTTATGGTTTTATTGGCAGTTTCTTAGTATCATTTGATAAAATGGAAAACATATGACTGAAATAGAGATGATTTTGATTGGTTTCAGGACCAGAAGTAGCTTGAAATTGAGCTCAAACTAGTGAAATACTTGATTTTTGCCAATATACCTGAGAACGGGTAAGGCACCCCTACACCCTGTAGTCTGTTTTATGGGTTTTTAATAGGCTTGGTTCAATTACTGAGACACTAAACTATGACCAATCATTCCTAGTTATATTTTATTATCAGAGAAATAGAGTAAATCTTCTTTTATTGTGTGATTAAGAATTCAAGATGGAAGGCCAAATATAGGAGAGCCCTGGGGACACGAATAATGAACAGAAGAAATGTTTTAGTCCCAAGAATGTCTATATTGTTTATTTTGGACTCAGTTTTTATATTAGTTTTTAATTTTCGTAAAATTGGCCAAAGGTGAAATAGTCAAATGGGCATCTTCTTGTGCTCAGTCAATAGAATGGAAGGCATACTAGAGAAATAACAGAATTTGGTCGAAAGGAGCAGTGGAATTGGTTTAAAATAGGACTCAAACTGGGCAAAATTGCCAATGCATAAATAATGCCAAGCCAGCTAACTTTGCACCTGTGTAATTCTGTGAATTTTCCATAACATTTCATACTTTTGCTGCCGTTACCTACAGAAAAAGATTTTCTGCCATTTCAGATTTTTTTTTTTTAATGGACACCGAGCAATATTAATTTCAGGGGTCTGGACAGTGAAAGGGTTAAGTTATTTTTTCCTTCAGAAATGGTAAAGAATATTTTTCTGAAGGTAATGACACCAACATGTAAAATTTGATGAAAAACTTACGAAATTACACAGGTGCATAATTAGTGGTCTGAATTTAATTTACACATTAGAGATTTTGCCCAATTTGAGTCATAGTTTTAAGACAATTCCATTGCTTCATTCAACCAAATTCTTTGCTATGTATTTTGCCAGTATGCCTCTATATTTCTGACTGAGTATAAGTAACTGCCCATTCAACTATAAGAACTATTCTATAAAGTGCACAGACGTTGGTAATTTGGCCAATTTTGAACAAAATTAAAAAAGTTCGAAATAAACAATGTAGACACTCCAGGCACTAAAACAACATTCCTCTGTTCATTAATCATGTCCATAAGCCTCTCCTATATTACCTTACATTTTGAATTCACAATTGCACAAAATCAAAGGTTTACCATATTTCTCAGATAATATAGCCAGGAATGATTGGACATGGTTTACAGTGTCCCAGTAATAGAATCAGACTTATTAAAACCTTAAAAAACAGACTGGAAGGTACTGGGGGACCTCACCCATCCTAGGGAATACCAGCAACAATTGAATATTTCCATTACTTTGAGCCCAGTTTTAAGTTGCTACTCATTGAAACCAACCAAAATCATCTCCTTCAGTAGTATATCTTCAGTTCTATCAAATAATATTAAGAAACAGCTAATAAAACCACAAAAACCATTAAGAAAACTACATGGATCAGGAGTTATTTTATACTGTGATCACTTGCCACACAGGCCCATTCTCTCATATCTAGGCCAAAATGTACCTCTCACAAGCTGAGGAAGGTGTGCTTTAAAGATAGATCTATGCAAGGGACCCTGGCATCAATAATGGAGCTCTATACGACAGCCCCTCGAAAGGTTAAGATCCATGTCAGATTTTTTTTTTTTTTCCTTGATGATGGCAGTAGCAACAACAGTTTTTTATGAGAAAGAAAAAACATTTGTAAAAAACTTATTTATTCATAATTATGGCTTGGTAAAATGTCATGACCTAATGATGGAGGTTGTATTGAATCGACTTTTACATATAAAGAATAATATCTAAGTTGACTGCCGTGCATTCATGACTACAGTGGCAGACCTTCACAACTCTTTACTTTTTTCAATGAGATGGGATTAGGGAAAATATAATTTGGTGAAAATAGCAAATCTACAGCTTGCACACTTTTTCCATAGAAAAAAATTGGCCTAGAAATGTTAAGATCCTTTCCCTGAAAGCTTTAGTTATAATGATTGACATAGTAAACTCTGGGAGACCAGAGATGTAACTATGGGACAATAATGACTTGCATGCAGTACAGGTGGCAATTCAATCTTAGGGCACATTTCTGAAGCATCCATTGAGCAATGGTAACAAGGCCTAGCCAATCAATGCAAGAAGTTCCTTATACCATCATTGATTTGTTTACCATCCCCTATGAAAGCATATGCCAAAGGTGTGGGTCCTTCAAATCATCTAAGCCAGTGACACTACTATAGTCTACAACTCAATACTTAGTAACCCAAAAGTAGTGAGTGATTAGCTATTGGGAATTTAACTACAGTATGTCACTATTATACTCCATATACCATGACATAGAATTTCTATGAATTTTTTAATACCTAAGTGTCCACAATATTGCCAGTTAACAATTAGTTTCATGACAAGTTGCTGTGCTAGTACTGTAATGTAAATTAAGCTACTTGTACATCTAAAGTATATTTTCATGAGATTTTGTAGAATGAAATGGTAAACAAAACATATGTACTTGTAAATGACTCATCCCAAAATACTGTCATGTAATCTACAGCTTTGCTGAAAAAAGAATACGCATATGGATCTGTACACGCTTCACTATGTTCAGCAACTCCCAACTTTGTCATAGTACTCCTGTATCCTCTCATGTCAATAAAATGACGTTCCACAGAGTTTATTATATAATTTTTAAAATTGCTTATAGTAGCTGGTGAACACCTTCCCTGATTATACTTGTTGAATCTTCAAACACTGAAGATTCCTCTCAATGTATTACTGGTAAACATATTAACTGGGTGACAGCAATTACATTTTCAGTTACACCAGTTATGAATCTCGCTATTAAAGATAACTTGGCCTTTTAGCAGAGAGCATTAAATGATCATGGTTCTACCAGTCTTAATATTGTCAAGAAAAAGACTACTAATTTTCATTATCCTGGGTCGTTTGTGTAAATTAAGTGAAAAAAAAAAATAAGGTCCAACTTATGCATAGCAATTCTGGTTTAGGCATTCTACAGATTTACAAGCGACAAATATACCCGAATGATAAGGGAAATAAAATCTATCTTTCAGTGTGTGTGTACAGGAAAACTGCATCACTGTTCATTTCTCCTCTTATGAGCCTTGCTAGTAAACATAAGCAACTAGGAGCTGGTGGTCTTGTGTATTAATTCCAATAAGGCACTTTCAGTGTCATTACTACTGTGAACTAAAGGCACCTTATTGGAGGACCATGCAAGAATAATGTGCACATTGCCACCACATGAAGTAGCATTCCAAAAGTTTTACACATTGGTCATGCAGCTCCTATGTCCAATGCAAATAACTTACTGTCCAAAGAGCATTGACACACTGCATTTTGGAAAAACTTGAGTGGCAGTTATTGCCATGTTTATGTATAGTAGAAAAAAAGTTTTATAAATTCATACATAGTTACATAAACAAGTGATGCCTATAAAAGGACTCATCAACTGTACAACTTTTTACATTAAAAATAACATAAGAATACTGTTATTTTTTACAATCTTCCACTTATAAACTACAAGGGTACAAAACTACATTCCTTTTTCACTGCATTTGGAAGGAATGTTTTATTAGTTTCACTGCAAATCTTCATTGGGTCAGAGAACTTTATCTGCAACTTTAGATCAGCTGCTAACATTTGGTTACATAAAATAGACATGTTAAAATTTATTCAGAAAATACTTGAAAAATTGCACTTTTGTGGAACATGAAAAATAATTACAAACCATAAACGAAGTTTCACTACAACTGCCTGAAGCTATGGCACGAAAGTTTTAAGGAAAACACACTTTGTATTTTTTTACTACTTAAAAAAGGGGGGAATAACCATATGCCGACTATAAATCTTGTTACATGTTCAGCACAATAAGAACCCTGAGCATTACTCCAAAGGGCTCTTCCTCTTGTCACACAGCAGTGTGCAGGAGCCTCAGTAAAGGGTCATTTGGGTCACACTGGCCAAACTTGGCTACAGTACTATGTAATCAGCATGATGCACACTGATGACTGTAGGGGGCTACAGAAATTATATAACAAAACATAAGCACCATATTAATCACTGGTCACCAGAACAATGACTATTAATAAAAATATTTAGTTAAATGGGCCAATTACATAAATACAACAAAAATGCATAAATAAATAAAAACATTAATACAATCACTCCATACTTGTTTGTCATTTTATAAAGTTCCTATTAAAATGATTCAAGGAGGCTCTAACATCTCTAAAATTATACTCCAATAATTAAAGTTACATGACTAACATATTAACTGACTTATGAAATCGTAACGACACGATTGACTCTCTGATCGCGGGTTCTATCCCCGCCCGTGGTATGGTTTATATTAAATTAATAGATGTTACATACAATTTTATGCATATTCAGGATCTGAAAGTTCATAAATATGAAATGAAAGTTTAGTAAAACCTAGGCATTTTTCCAAAAAGTTTCAATAATTATCCTTGGTAAACAATAATATATCAACTGCAATACATGAACTCATAACTCTACAATACACTTTTAGCAACTAATAGGGACTATAAAATTCTCTTAATATATCATCATGTTTTTGGTTGTGAAAATGTAATCATACATTTAATACACACATCTATACTGATGGGTCTATGAAATCCCTAGGGCCCTAAACAAGTGTATTTACTATAGAAAAAGTAATTGATATTGGCCTACAAATTTAGTAATTAGTTTAGTCAGCCCACTGATGAAAAAAAGTTAACCCTACTGAAGACTGTGGCACTGAAACTTGCCTATAAACCAAAGCTCTTCCAGAATTGTGGCAAACAAATTTTTATTTACATTAAAGTGTACAGTATACAGAATTTTTTTTTTTTGTCATTCTGCTCTTGACTACCGGTAATAACTGGCCAGTTCACTCACCATATAGAATGGGTGGTAAGGTAACAGCATTCATGCTGAACCCACTAAAACAGCCAAATATTTTAAACTATTCTTTCATCTACAGCTAGCTACATTATCTATCTCTACCTCTATCAATATGTCTACAGAAACTAGTAAAATAAATAATATTTTTACATGGCATTTGTCACAATGAATTTCCTTGAATATTAAGCTACATTAATTTGACACCTCATTAACCAAGATCATATGTTAAAACATCATAATTGTGACTTCAGTTGTGTATGAAAATGTCAAAACAGCTTAATTTTTTTTTTAACCACAGACAACAGAATTATGAAAAACTGTTACACTATAAGATATAATTTCTGACCTAAAAGATGCTGATAGTCGAGTGTGTCCACTGCTGAACCAATTCCTTACCAAGCCGACATTAACATCTAAAATGGTACGGCAGTTGCCTGGCCAGCATCCAAACATTAACATAATTAAATTTTCAAACAATTTTAGAAGTAAAATACAAGTTTTTATCAGCAAGCTTCTTTTCAAATCTTTATTCCTCTGGGTGCATTCTGGAGAACAAAGTAGCTTAGATAAAGATGTAACTATAGTGAGAGGGTTATCTTTAGTGATAATGTATTTTCTTACAAATGTGTTAGCAATGTCAACAAACTACTAAGTTCTATTAACTGCTCTACCCATGAAGGAAACAAACTTAAATAGTGTTAAATGTAAACAATAAAGCAGTTCCAGTTATGGAAGACAAACTATAACACTATGCAAAGGAGGAAATATTAGAAAAATGCAAGATGGTGCCAAACAAAATTTGAACACCAGGATGGCAGCTAAATATTTGTTTCATTCTTTAAGTACTAAAGAGGAAAACAATATCTCCAACACTATATGTTGAGAATATGTACCCTTCTTTGAAATGTTAACTCACACTTATGAGTCACAAAGATGAGGATCACCAAGAATGGTACAAGTCTATGATGGACTGTGCAGGCAGCACCATCATTCACCCTACAATTTCAAGTTCCAGCCATGATTATGCACAGTATTTATTTTATAATTTGAGCTTATTACATTGATACTAAAAATAATTTACTTGATTGCATAGTTGCTGGGAAATTGCTTGCAATGAATATTTATTTTTTATAATCTGAAATACTAGTTTTTAGTTAAAAAAAATTTAATACACCAGCTGTCTCCCACTGAAGTAGGGTGACCTGAAAAGAACATAAAGTTTTTCTTCTTGTTACATTTAGTAATGTATACAGAAGAAGGGGTTACTAGCCCCTTGTATCCTCTAGTAAAATATTCTCTAAATTCTTTTAAATTAAGTACAATACAGGTGGGTAATGCTAAGAAACATGTACCCACTATGTATTACATGTCATGCTGTCTAGCCAGAACTTTTCACTTTTGCTTATCTATCAATGATAGTTTTGCCAAATATACTAAGCCTATATTTGTTTTTTCTATAATTGCAAAAATCATTTGCATAACAAGATTAATACTATGTTTAAGTGACATTACAGTAACTCCATTTTGACTGATCTTACAGTTATACAAATAAACCTTTGTAAGGGTCAAGTTGCCAAGTCAGTTTTGGTGCAAACTTCAACAAATTCCATACCATGTTGATCACATGAATAATCTATCAGTCCATAAGAAAAGATGACAAAAATATTTAAGAAAACTTTTTTTTTTTGACGGTTCTGTCTTTATCCAACCCAACCTAGCTTTGCCTTAATTTATGTAGGATTACTTAATATTAATAAAATGTATTAATCAGGCAATGCTAACACTACCATTTTTATAATTACTGCAATAATATATTTACACTTGCTTAACTGGCAAACTGATCATAACTTGATGAATTTAATATGAAATCGCTGGCTAAAATGCAAGAGACATGTACATATCGTGCCTGATAAGCCAAATTGATTAAACAAATCAGTGACAAAAATAGAGAATTTACAAAAAAAAAATCTTATGTATTAACACATATTTTATTAATTTACATGGTACAAGATTAAAATTTATAATTTTGCACCAAATGTAACTTAATTTTTTTTAACTTAATGGCTATTTCCTGCCAAGGCATGGTAACCTAAAGGAAAACATATTCATCAACATTCACTCAACAGCCATCTTTGCGGAAATGCGCTAACATCACAATCAGATTGCCCCTCCAACTGCAACATGCTCACTCATTTTTCAGAGTGCAGGTGCTGCTCTCCCCACCTCCAGGACTAAAGTCCAACTGACTGGTTTTCATGAATCCTTTCATAAAAGTTACCCTGCTCATATTCCAACAGCATGTAGTAAGGTAGGAGAGAGAGAGGGGTCATCCAGGAATAGTTGGAGGAAGTGGGTACAACAGGCTTTGAGTTTTACGGGCTTGAGCATCCAGCATGGAGACAAAGAGTTTTCAATGGACATGCTGTTAGTGTGTGAGCAAGGTAACTTTTATGAAAGCATTCAGGAGAAACAGGTTAGCTGGTCTCAAGTCTCGGAGGTGAGAAGGCATGTACTCTGAGAGAATGCTGCAGTTGGAGGGTAATTGATCATGATGTCAGGATATTTCTGGAAAGACACCTATTGAGTGAATGTATTTTCTACTTTGGATTACTCTGCCTTGGCAGGAGATAACCAATGTATTAAAAGTTTATTTATTGTATTTATATATATTTTTACAAATAAAAGTTGCATTAATTTCCTTCAGTATATGCATTTAAACTTGTCAGACTATATTATACCTTTCAAAGGACTGTACATTTTTATAAGGAACATTATGGGTCCGATAAAAAATTAACATGTGTATTTATATTTTGCACAAATTACACAACCCATGGCTGACTTTAAAATAGGTCCAGGTGAATGACACTAGGTGACCTACATCCAGCACTGATCTCCATCTTAGACCAATGCATGGATTTATAAAGCTCACATGAAAATATGGAAAATATCACAGCTAAGAAATCAGACAGAAACATTTCTTAAATTATCGAGGGAAATTTGTAACCCATACATTGCAAATATAGTGCTTCAGCTATTTCCAATTATTAATTCTTAAGAGTTCATTTGAATAATATAATTCCACAGACAGAAGAATCCACATTCTTATTAAATACAGAGTTGTACTCTTTAAGTTTAACTACAACAGTAATTTTACCTTGTGTAAAAGATTGTAGTTATTCCATTTCTGCCTTCGGAGAGCCTCTTAAGAATTTGGATACTTAACCTTTGAAGCCTCATATCTTGAAATATTTAAAACAACCATTTCAAGAAAACAACATAAATCATCCCACTGTACAAGTTTATACTCACTAACTACAATGAGATTCACTGTACACTATTCACATTGTTCATCTGTTCCGTGACATGACCATCTATAGTGATGCGTCAGCTATAAAATGAACAAGGGTCAATTTCTCTGCAGAGCAAATGGAAAATGCGCCTTATTAACAAACACACACTGAAGTTCATGATAGCTGGTCCCATCACATTTGCATTTCACAGAAGTTTTGTAATATCAAGCTATACTACAATCTTCTATTATATATTTACAACCAAATTGTAACACGTAATAAAGCTTTCTGACCCCACATCTCAACAAAATTCAATATATATATATATAGATATATATATAGATATATATTGCTGCTTCCATTGTACTTTGAGGTAAGACCAGGTAATTCTTCCTTTGAGCTCATCCCTGTTTCATAAAAATAATTCTATTTGAAAACTTACAGGTGACTTATGCCCAGTTCCCAATAAAAATTAACTGCTTTATAAATGTATTTTATCTTTATGATAAAAGATTCTCTCAAATCTCTCCAAAGATGTGCATGAGATCAAAGAGATTAAAAATTGCAATTACTAAAGTATAGTGGTAATTTACCACATCTTATTAATTTACATTATAAGGAGAATTAGCATAAATTTTCAATTCTCAATAGATAATAATCAACTGTCTACCAAAAAAATTCTATATGCTTCAACTCCACTTTTAGTGTTTAGTCTTTTGGAGTCTGTGAGCTATTAACATATTTTATGTGAAGTAATTTTTCAACTTAAACAATTTCAAAGATTTGTTTCAGCAGTTACCCATTGTCAAATCTGTCATAAATTCATCTTCTGGCCCTTCATACATGCACAATGCCACAGCATCTTATTCCACAGGAGAAAGACATATGAACACAACACACAATTAAAGAGATACTCTTCAATACAAAACAGTAGCAAAACTTCCTGATTACCAAATAATGCAGCAAAAAACATTACTATACATTTTTTCAAATAGGCAGGTACCTTGGAAAATTACTCATTTCTATAATTGCCACATTAGTTATAACACAGGCTCTGAGAGCCTGCAAAATAATCCTCAACTGTAACCAGTATGTTAGCCTCCATTATGTATGAGCAATATGTACAAGCAACTGCATCTGTACAATCTATTCTTAAAGTTTTGAGTTGGTACATTATTTAGGAAGGTGCAGTTCGTCATTAAATATACCACTGGTACAATAACATTTACACGCAAAACACATTTAAACCTTATATTTTTAAACAAAAACTAATGTGTTTTCTTTAATACCAAATTCTGGTAATATTTCTTACTTATTGCTTGCACAATCTGAAACAGCTTTAGCTAATATCAGTATATTGGGCATAAGAATACCTTATAAAAAGTTACACGAACATATCTTTAATACAGCTTTGCTGTCAATTGACTCTAACCTCAAATATACATTGAGTGTTATCTTTTAGTGTTTTGGCGTATAATATTGCAACACAAGTACAAACATGACTGCTGGGTGCACTTCCTGAACACAGCTACTTAACTGAGCTACAACATATCTCGATGTTTGTATCTCATTTACAAACACAAGACTGGAAAGTTTTTGTCATATTTCAATCTGAATTCTGCTACACATTCACGTAGGCAAACAATTGAGCAACAGTGCATGGACAGCTTAGGTGGCACGCACGGTCTACGAAGGTGGGTATCTCAAGCTACAAAAACTCTTACATCTGGCAGTACTTATGGGATATAAGTGTAGACTTATTGAGAAATGAAATACTAAAGCTGTGCCTAATTTATACTAAGTCCACATTGAAATCTTAACTTTACTGAGATGCCAATGTTTATATATATATATATATATATATATATATATATATATATATATATATATATATATATATATATATAAACATTGGCATCTCAGTAAAGTTAAGATTTCAATGTGGACTTAGTATATATATATATATATATATATATATATATATATATATATATATATATATATATATATAATTTATTTATTTTGATGCTGGGTTCCACTGATAAAATATGAATAAAAATAAACAATAAAAAATAAAAGACATAACAATAACATAACAATCTAGATATAATTTATCATTATGTAGTGACAGGGAGTGTAGTGGTGGCTTGACTTGACGTTGGCACAGTGGCAGTGAGGGATGATCGTGCATCTGTGGAAATCAACATCAGTTAGAGCAATGGCATACGTTTGAATGCACCAATTTTTAAAATAAACACAGGATTAAATGCAGTGATGAGAAAAAGATCCAATGGGCATGTACAAGGAATAAATATGGTTGTACCCACTGTAAAACTTAACCCATAAAGTGTGTCTGATGTACGCAAATGTTGTCTGTGTCCAACGTATTAGTATGCCCAATTTTTCATACGCACAATTTTTCGCCAATATATTTGACCTCAGCACAATTCTTTGGGTCTTCTTTAACCCTTTGAGGGTCGACAGGCCCTCTCCGAAACTCGTTCTCAGGGTCGGCCAAATTTAAAAAAAAAAAATTATTTTCTCTTATGAAAAGATAGAGAATCTTTTCCCGATCATAAAGACACCAAAAGTTTGAAATTTGATAGAAAACTTATGGAATTATGCTCTCGCAAAGTTACCGGTCTCGGCGATGTTTACTCATCGGCGATTTTGCCCAATTTGAGCCCCATTTTCGGCCAATTTCACTGTACTAGTCGACAAAAAACATGAATATTTCGCTAGAACTCCATTTTTTCTATCGAATGGGTGCAAGAAACCACCCATTTATGAAATTCAACTATCCAGTACAGTGGTCAGAATTTAGCAATTTTGCCAATTTCACACAAATTTCAAAAGATGCCAATTTCCGAATAGGGTCCAGAATAAACAAGAAAGACATTCCTGGCACTAAAATGACATTTCCTCTAGTCATTAGTCACGTCTCAAGGCCCCTCTTATATTCTTTTGCTTTCCACTTTGAATTTTTATTCTCACAAAAAATATAAGATTTACTGTTATAAATGGTATAAATGGTATAAATATTATTGGTGCACTTGTGAAAGAATATTAGACTCACCAGTTGACGTGTATTGCACGCTTGGCACGATTTGTTTACTTTTGAAGTTTGGTAAAAATCGAACATTTCTGCTACTTTGAGCTCAATTTCAAGGCACCTTTCATTGTAAAACCAGTCAAAATCATCTCAATTTCTGTAATATGTCTTCCATTCTATAAAATGAGACCAAGAAAACTAGAATAGAACAATAAATACCATACGAAAATACACTGCAAAGCCGCTGATTTATTCCAAAAAAATGGTCAAAGTTTTTTTTTCTCATTATGCACTGTGTGCTGCAGGATTTTTTTTAGACTGTGCACACTGACCACATAGACCCATTCTTTCATATGAAGGCCTACCAGCTTTCTCCCACTAGATTTGAGGCCACTAGAATTTATGCGTACTAGTACGTCAAAAACCCCTACGCGTAAGACGTACTAGTACGACCAAAACCCTCAAAGGGTTAATCCATTCATACATTTGAAAGAAATCTAGGGCCAGGAGGATCCACACAATGTATCATGGTTAACTACTCAGGTGATGACTGTGCCCGACATACTAGTATGCCTAAATAGCATAAGTAAACAGTGAACTCAGTAGTTGTTGTTCCACCACCACCTAACCCTTAAACTGTCCAAACAGATCTATGTTCACATGCGTAGTGCTCCAAAAGTAGATCTACATTTTTTTACATATTTTCAAATATAACAAAAAAAAAATGTAGATCAAAGTTTTTTTGCACGTTTTCAAATGTAAAAAAAATCTACGTTTTTTTCCATACTTTCAAATGTTGAAAAAACGTAGCTCTAGGTTTGGACAGTTTAAGGGTTAACAGCAAATAGGGTGTGGAAGTGACACAAAGATGACTTATTCATTCCAAATTTATAACAATTTCATGATACTAACAGTGGAATTTAGCAACAAAGTCCATTAAGTACATATGTATGTATATTTAACCCAGGATAACCTATTAAAGTCAAACAATGTGAATTATTTCCATGTCTTGAAGAGTATTACACTTTGAAACAATTATAATATTATAAGTATTCCTTATATAACCTTAACCCTTTCAGGGTTTCCGACGTACTAGTACGGCTTACGCACCAGGGTTTTTGGCGTACTAGTACGCCTAAATTCTAGCGCCCTCAAATCTAGTGAGAGAAAGCTGGTAGGCCTACATACGAAAGAATGGGTCTATGTGGTCAGTGTGCGCAGTATAAAAAAAAATCCTGCAGCACAGTGCGTAATGAGAAAAAAAACTTTGACAGTGTTTTTGGTTTAAAACAGCGACTTTGCACTGTATTTTTGTATGGTATTTATGATGGTATTCTAATTTTCCTGGTCTCATTTTATAGAATGGAAGACATATTACAGAAATTGGGACGATTTTGATTGGTTTTACAATGAAAAGTACCTTGAAATTGAGCTCAAAGTAGCAGAAATCTTCGATTTTTGCCAAAGTTCAAAAGTAAGCAAATCTTGCTACACATCCAATACACGTCAACTGGTGAGTCTAATATTCTTTCACAAGTGCGCTGATATTGTTTACACTAATGCAGAAGTCTGCATAACAGTAAATCTTCTACTTTTTGAGAATAAAAATTCAAAGTGGAAAGCAAAAGAATGTAAGAGGGGCCTGGGGACGTGACTAATAAACAGAGGAAATGTTATTTTAGTGCCAGGAATGTCTTTCTTGTTTATTCTGGACCCTATTTGGAAATTGGCATCTTTTGAAATTTGTGTGAAATTGGCAAAATTTGTAAATTCTGACCACTTTATTGGATAGTTGAAATTGGTAAATGGGTGGTTTCTTGTACTCATTCGATAGAAAAAATGGAGTTCTAGTGAAATAGTTATGATTTTTGTTGGCTAGTACACTGGAATTGGCCAAAAATAGGGCTCAAAGTGGGCAAAATTGCCGATGCATAAACATCGTCGAGACTGCTAACTTCGCGAGAGTATAATTTCATAAGTTTTCCATCAAATTATAATCAGGAAAAGATTCTCTATCTTTTCATAAGAATTATTTTTTTTTTTTTTTAAATTTGGTGACCCTGAGAACAAGTCTCGGAGAGGGCCTGGCGACCCTGAAAGGGTTAATAGACCAAAATAGTAAAAATATATTAAAAACAATTATACTTTATCTTCTTTTTTCAACAAACCAGTCGTATCCTACCGAAGAAGGGTGGCCCAAAAAGAAAACTGTTCTACTTCCCCATAGGAAGTGGAGCTATGCCTGGCTAAGCATTTCACTACGTCTGAAGTGTAACATCATCTTTAACACATCTAATATCATAAGAAACTAGTGTACATAGTGTCAAACATTAAAATCAATTAAAAAACATGAAAACAATCATATCTTGACATCAATAATTGTAAAACATAAATATCGCTGGCACATTTACTGCTGTTGCTGATGAGTGATCAATATTTCTCAAAATTCAGTACACCATAAAATCATAAGTTTCTATCAGATTCCACTCATTTTTAGTCCTATTTCTATTTGATTCAGAAAAAATAAACTCTTTTATTCTATAAGATTTTTTTTTCCTCGCAATCACCCCCCCCCCCCCCCGCACAATTTAACCTTTAAACTGTCCAAACGTAGATCTACTTTCACGTGTGTAGCACTGATCGTAGATCTACTTTTTTTTTTTGCACAAGAAAGCATATAAAATCGGATGTAGATCTACGTCTGGAGGGCTACGCACGTGAAAGTAGATCTATGTTTGGACAGTCTAAGGGTTAAATTATGGGATACCCAGTAAAAAATAAAGAGTATGTGTGTGTGTATGTGTGTTGGGGGAGGATTGTGAGATAAAAAAAAAATCTTATGGAATAAAAGAGTTTATTTTTCTGAATCAAATAGAAATAGGACTAAAACTGAGTGGAATCTGAAAGAAACTTATGATTTTATGGTGTATTGAATTTTGAGAAATATTGATCACTCATCAGCAACAGCCGTAAATGTGCCAGCGATATTTATGTTTTACAATTATTAATGCCAAGATATGATCGTTTTCATGTTTTTTAATTGATTTTAATGTTTGACACTATGTAACTTTTAACCCTTAAACTGTCCAAACGTAGATCTACGTTCATGGCGTAGCACTCCGATTGTAGACCTTATTTTTTTTACCTAAGAAAGCATGTAAAACTGGATGTAGATCTACATCCGGAGTACTACGCATGTGAACGTAGACCTACGTTTGGACAGTTAAAGGGCTAAAAGTTACCATATTTTATGGCAAACAGGACGCTCTGGTGTCAAAGACGCCCCCTCAATTCTGACTGGCTAAATTTTGAACAAAAAACGATAAATAGTACTTTGGATTCCAAAATGCTGGGTAAATTTTCGAGACTTATTTTGGGAAAAAATAGCGCCTTCGAAGCTGTAAATTATGGTAAATCTTAAAGGTTAAGGATGAGCACTGTAAATGTACAAACTACAATTGTAGTATGATCATTTCCTGAGTATTTAACCCTTTCAGAGTTGGAACCCCTGATCTGAAACTTGATCTCAGGGTTGGATAATATATATATAAAAAAAATTCTCATGAAAGGACAGAGAATATTTTTCCAAAGGTAATGAAATAAGCATGAAATTTGATGGAAAACTTACGGAATTATGCTCTCACAAAGATAATGGTTTTGGTGATATTTATGCATCGGTGATTTTGCCCACTTTGAGCCTTACTTATGGCCAATTCCATTGTTCCAGTCAACCAAAATCATAGCTATTTAGCCAGTATTCATTCTATTCTATTGACTGAGCACAAGAAACCACCCATTTACCTATTTCAACTACCCAATAGTGATCAGAAATCTGTAATTTGGCCACTTTCACACAAAATTAAAAAAACTGCTAATTTCAAATCAGGGTCCAGAATAAACAATGTAGACATTCCTGGTATTAAAACAACATTTCCTCTTTTCATTAATCACATCCTCGGGCCTTTCCTATATTACACTTGCTTTCTATTTTGAATTTTTATTCACACAAAAAAAAAAATTTACTGCTATGCAGAATATCTCATTATAGTAATAATTGTATAAATAATGTCAGCACATCTGTAAACATGTATTAGCCTGACGAGTCGTACACGTATTGGACGAATGATGTAATCTGTGTACTCTGGAACACTGTTAAAAATAAAAAAAATCAAACATTTCCGCTTGTTTGAGCACAATTTCAAGCTACTTTCGGTCCTAAAACTGATCAAAATTATTTCTATTTCTTTAAAATATGTTCCATTCTATCAAATGAAGCCAAGAAACCTAGAAAACAACCATAAAAACCATGAGAAAATAAAATGCAAAGTCCTGCAAGATTTTCTTTATATGGTGCACACTTATTGCATTGACCCATTCTCTCATATCTAGGCCCAAATTTACCACTCACAGCTTATCTGAGAGAGCCAAGCTCATCACATAGAACAACAGGACCAACCTGTGCTTCAAAGCTGTAGTACATTGGGACCCACCCTGAAAGGGTTAAGATAAACTGTAACTCAGGGTAATGATTCCTAAAGGACAGAAAATGTCTATATGAAGGGTAGTTGAAACCTTTGTAGGTATTTGTGACAGAAGACAGCAGGATGTGAATATGAATAAAATTAATGTAATCTATGATAGTAAAATGAAATGCAAAGTGTATGTAAAATGAGAGTGAATAGAAATAGTATTGTAATTTGTTAAGTTCATGACATGACAGAAGATCATGTTTCATTTTCATTTGTCACTTTCATAAACATAACCTGGTTTCTTTGTGTAAGAATGTGACAACTGTATGACTTATGATAACCATACCAGGTGGTAGAATTCATTGGCAAATATTTTAAGTGCTACCAGAGAAAACCCAAGCACCATATTTTCTGGCATTTAATGTCCACAAGCATATCAGACATATAAGATGAAATTTCAAAGCAGTTGTAACGTAACATTAGTAAACAACTGCTAAAGCGTAACCCAAAGCCTACCCTTGACCCTGACCTTGAGCATATAAAGCGCAGGGTGATTTTCCAAGGCTTTTCCAAGGCTACCGTTGTCCTATTATTTTTACTATTCCTTGATAATGTGAGAAATGACAAAAGCAACTGGAATTTCACTATTTTTCAGTGTGATTATTTTGTGTGCATATGTGTATGTTGGTTGGAGGGAGGGGGGTAAAGGAGGTTTTGTGGGCGAGGGGCTTGGATTTCCGGCAAGCGTGCATGAGCGTGTTAGATAGGAGTGAATGGAGACGAATGGTATTTGGGACCTGACAAGCTGTTGGAGTGTGAGCAGGGTAATATTTTTTGAAGGAATTCAGGGAAACTGGTTATTTTTATATAGCCGAACTTGAGTCCTGGAAATGGGAAGTACAATGCCTGCATTTAAAGGAGGGGTTTGGGATATTACCTGGAGTTTACCTGGAGAGAGTTCCGGGGGTCAACGCCCCCGCGGCCCGGTCTGTGACCAGGCCTCCTGGTGGATCAGAGCCTGATCAACCAGGCTGTTGCTGCTGGCTGCATGCAAACCAACGTACGAGCCACAGCCCGGCTGATCAGGAACTGACTTTAGGTGCTTGTCCAGTGCCAGCTTGAAGACTACCAGGGGTCTGTTGGTAATCCCCCTTATGTGTGCTGGGAGGCAGTTGAACAGTCTCGGGCCCCTGACACTTATTGTATGGTCTCTTAACGTGCTAGTGACACCCCTGCTTTTCATTGGGGGGATCGTGCATCGTCTGCCAAGTCTTTTGCTTTCGTAGTGAGTGATTTTCGTGTGTAAGTTCGGTACTAGTCCCTCTAGGATTTTCCAGGTGTATATAATCATGTATCTCTCCCTCCTGCATTCCAGGGAATACAGGTTTAGGAACCTCAAGCGCTCCCAGTAATTGAGGTGTTTTATCTCCGTTATGAGCGCCGTGAAAGTTCTCTGTACATTTTCTAGGTCGGCAATTTCACCTGCCTTGAAAGGTGCTGTTAGTGTGCAGCAATATTCCAGCCTAGATAGAACAAGTGACCTGAAGAGTGTCATCATGGGCTTGGCCTCCCTAGTTTTGAAGGTTCTCATTATCCATCCTGTCATTTTTCTAGCAGATGCGATTGATACAATGTTATGGTCCAGTTTGGAGGGATATGTTGTGTATCTTTATACATATGTTTCTAAACTGTTGTATTCTGAGCACCTCTGCAAAAACAGTGATTATGTGTGAGTGAGGTGAAAGTGTTGAATGACGATGAAAGTATTTTCTTTTTGGCGATTTTGTTTCTTTTTTGGGTCACCCTGCCTCGGTGGGAGACGGCCGACTTGTTGAAAAAAAAAAATGTGTACATATGCACAGGACTGCAAAACTGCGGCATATTTTCGATCATGACCATGATATTTATCTATGATGATACAACTTTAGGGGAAAAATAGCTAAAAGGGCTGCGCTAGATGCCATTAGGAAAGAAGAGTTCCAGAAATGTTTCGAGAAGCGGCAGAGGCGCTGGGATCAGTGTATAGCCTCCCAAGGAGAGTACTTTGAGGGAGACAACTTTAACTAGGTAATTAGGTTAGCCTATATATTTTTCCGAGGCTGTCAAAGAACTTTTTGATAGCACCTCGTAGATTTCTGAGTACCACACATTTTCTCTTGGCACCACCACTTGCTGTAGAGGCCATTGTTAATTACACTTTATTTAATATGCTAATAAAGTCACACAAAATGCTCTAAATCCAGGAAAAATTAAAGGCTGAATAACAAGTGTATGAATGAGTGAAGACAAACAATACACTGACGGGGCAGCTCAGGGAACAATAAAAGCAGACAGGTCCTGGACATGGCTGCTTTGGCCTGTACTAGACAAACATCAGAGTTAGTTGACTTGACCTGATACTTCAGAAGACAACTGGACACTATCCCCAGACAAAATGTGGAATTACGGATTGCTTGCTCCTGGAAGATCATGATCATACAGTACAGTACAATTTTCTCAAAAAACAAAAATACAGATGAGAATCAACTCTTTACCAGAGAAGGCTCCAGATTCTAGAATAGGGAAACATGAAATGAAGCTACACACTCAATCCATCACAAAAAGTCAATGTGTAATAAGTATGTTGATATTATTTGTCTTCACAAGAGTGAAATTGTACAACCTACAGTTTTCTAAGTCACTGCTGACATGTAATGATTAAATATTCATATACAGTGGTACCTTAACTTACAAGTTTAATTAGTTCCATGACAGAGCTCCTAACTCAATTTGCTCGTGTATAAAATCAATTTTCCTCATTGAAATTACAGTGGTACCCCAAGTTTCATACAGCTCCCAACTCGAACAACTATGTAAGTGTATTATTGAAGGTGCTTTTTTAAGTGTATTTTTGGGGGTCTGAAATGGACTAATCTAATTTACATTATTTCTCAAGGGAACAAATTCGTTCAGTAAAGGCACTCAAAAAGCCTTCTGGAACGAATTATGGCCGAAACTCGGGGTACCACTGTAATTGAAATGCCGTTAATCAGTTCTAGCCCAAAAAAAATCACCCCAAGAGTAGGAGAAAATACTTCAATATAATGCTAATATTAACTCTATGGCTTATTAATCTATCAGAATTGATCTAATATTCAAATTCGAAGTTTATTCTCTATAAGGATTACAATGCTGAGCTTACAGAATTTGGTTATTGTGTGGTTTACATGTAGTAAAATAATAATTACCGAGTGTACCACTAGAACACCTAGCATGGCTAGGCATTTCGGGCAGACTTAAATTAAATCTTAAGTTGGTATTATGGCTAAGTGACTAAATACTAGTTTGTGAGTTTAGCAATGTGAATGCTTTTGTTTTGGCACTATACATAGTTTCAGTATTGGAGTATCACAGGCCAACTTATGACTAGTTAAGATTCATTATTTTGAGATTGAGACTGATATTTCTGTTTATGGTCAAATGGGTGAGTGAGTGTAAGTGTTAACCACCAGGTGGTATTCGTGTAATTAGTTGACAGGGTGTGTCAGGGAGATAAGATGTTTTCCGATGGTAGTTTTGAAGGTGATGAATGTGTCTGCAGTTTTAGAATTTTCAGGTAGGGTGTTCCAGATTTTAGGGCCTTTGACATACATTGAATTTTTGTACAGGTTTAGTCGGACACGGGGAATGTCAGAGATGTTTGTGTCTGGTGTTGTGCCTGTGGGTTCTGTCACAACTATCAAGAAAGCGTTTTAGGTCAAGGTTAATATTGGAATTTAAGGTCCTGTAGATGTAGATTGCACATAATAAACACTATAAGTATCATAGAAACATGATATATACTCTAGAATGAATAAAATAGGCCATAATATGGCGAGTGTCCAGGACCAGTCTGAGTATATAAAATCATTACTGCTCCTTCCTATAACGTGTTCTTGGTCCTGGGTAAGAGAAAATGGAGTTTTTGAGAGGCTAACTGCACTAGATCACTAGTGAAGTGATATATGGATATCTCAGAAGTTATCGACTTATTTTATGAAGCCCACCATTTATTATTGAAGTACAGTAGGGCCCCACTTATACGGCGGGTTAGGTTCCAGGCTGTCGCCGGAAAGCAGACATCACCGGAAGGCAGAACTCCATTTTTTCCATTTATAAATGCATATAAATGCCAGACGACAAGTTTACACTAAATTATATTAAGTTAGTAATAGAAATAGGCATTAAAAACACACAAAGTAAAATACAGTCACAGTAAATTCATTACTTATCTTAAAGTATTTGTAATCTTAATGTAGGGAGAGAGGTGAGTAGTACTTATTTGTAGGAAGTCAGGTGCAGGTAGCCCAGGTGTAGGTAGCACTGGCTCCCCGTCTCATACTTAATATACGATATTTAAAACATCCCAGAGGTAAAATACACATACAGTACACTCATTATTTACCTTAAAATATGTGTAGTCTTAATATAGGAAGAGAGGAGAGTAGTATTTATTTGTATAAAGTCAGTGTAGGTAGCCGGTAGGTGTAGCTGGTAGATGTAGCCTGGGCTACACCTACCGGCTACCTACACTGTGGCCCAGAGCCATATTATTAACATCGAGATGCCTTGTTCACTGAATTTAATCATTTCTAACAACTACCTTTAGATGCCATCATAAACAAAGGTAGAAGTAATGAATAATTCATGCCGAAAATTGTAAACAAAAGCGGAGTGGGGGAGTGGCTGGGCCAAACGCAGATTCATACACGTTTTCTCTGATGGCTGAACAGTGAAAACGTAATGTTGTCCTCCACCCGGCTCCACAAGTATTATTATCAGAGCATATAAAATATGCAATAAATGCCAGACAACAAGTTTACACTAACTTATATTAAGTTAGTGTAGTGATACTGCTCCTGTGGGGAGCAGCAGCAGGATAATACTGCACCACCTCTCGGGGCCCTTAACAACAACAACAGTTTGGTGTGTGTCATGGGCGCCAACACATGGTGTGTGATTCTCTTCTCTTCTATCCATATATTAGTGATGCAGATTACATGGTGAGTTTAAATATGTGGCCTGTAGTTATAACTTTTCTCTTGACATATGCAAGACATCACCATCCCCGTAGAAGCTGTTATTAGATGTACTAGTCATTATATTTTGTTGTTGCAGAAGTACTATGAAGATTCTATGTTCAATAAAGCCTAGAGATAAGGCCTGTGTTTCTATCACAACAATTTATTGAACATAGAATCCTGGGCTACCTGGTGGTGATCCTGCGCTAGACTACATCACAACATGGAGCGTTTACTGAAACCTGAGAGGCTAGACTGTGACCCCAGCTTATCAACGGCTGCTCAGGAATGGAAGCACTGGTTTAAGACTTTCGAAAACTTCTTGGGAGCCCTTCCTAAAGAAGATCTAGATAAACTAAGTCTGCTCATCAATTTTGTGTCACCTAAGATATATGAGGCTATTTCTGAGTGTAATACCTACGAAGATGCTATCAAAACCCTCAAGTCTCGGTATATTAAACCTACAAATGAAATCTTTGCACGCTATCGCCTTGCAACTCGCCGCCAGCAGATTGATGAATCCTTAGAGGAATACCTTCAAGCACTGAAAATTTTAGGTAAGGACTGTCACTTCTAAGCAGTGACAGCTGCTCAGTATTGTGAAGAGTCCATCAGGGATGCTTTTATCAGTGGCCTGCAATCACCAATAATAAGGCAGCGTTTATTGGAGAATAAAACTCTCGACTTAGCTGCTGCCTTTGACCAGGCAAGAGCTCTAGATTCAGCCCAGAAGAATTCTGAAGTATACAGTACCACTCAGCCTTCTCGAGTGGTAAGTGCTGCAATTCCTGACCAAGACTCTTGCAATGAAGTTACTGTGGAACCTGCCTCAGTGACAGCAGCAGCAGGTACGGTGCGTTTCTTTTGTGGTTTTTCAAGACATCCACGTCCAAAGTGTCCTGCTCGTAAAGCAATGTGCCATAAATGCCACAAGAAAGGTCACTTTGCTAAAGTATGTCGTGCTAATGCATCAACAAGAGCTAGTGCCTCCACACATTCCAGTGATCATGCGACTCTAGCAACAGTGACTTCTGCGGGTACTCCAAATTCACTGTCAAAGGCAGTTGTGAAAGTATTCATCAAAGGAACAGAAGTAGATGGTCTTATTGATAGTGGCAGCTCAGAGAGTTTCATCAACCTTGACTTAGTTAAACGCCACTCCTTGACTGTACATCACTCATCAGGTACCGTTTCCATGGCATCAACATCTCTCTCTATTCAGACCTTAGGGTTTTGTAAGGTAAATCTCAGAGTTAATGGAAAGGATTATCAAGATGTACATTTAGCTATTCTGCCACAACTGTGCTCTGATGTTATCCTTGGTCAGGACTTTCAGAAGCTGCATGGTAGTGTCACCTTAACATATGGAGGTGAACTGCCTCCTCTTGTTGTCTGTGGACTTAGCACTCTAAGGGTAGATCCACCAAAGCTGTTTGCAAATCTTACCGCGGATTGCCATCCTATATCAGCTAAGTCACGCAGCTATTCTTATGAGGATCGGATGTTCATTGAGAAAGAAACTCAAAGGCTGCTGAAGGAGGGTATTATAGAACCGAGTAATTCCCCTTGGCGTGCACAGGTTGTTGTTGTTAAAGATGATTATAGGAAACGGAGACTGGCTATCGATTACTCTGAGACAATCAACAAATTTACACTTCTTAATGGGTACCCTCTACCTCGAATTGATGATACAGTGAACAAAATTGCTCAGTACTATGTGTTTAGCACAATTGATCTACAGAGTGCCTATCATCAAGTCCCTATAAGGAATGAAGATAAACCATACACAGCATTTCAGGCTAGTGATGGCCTGTATCAGTTTACCAGAGTCCCTTTTGGAGTCACCAATGGGGTAGCCTGCTTCCAACGAATTATGGATTCACTCATTCAGGAAGAGCAACTCATGGGAACTTACGCGTATTTAGATAATGTTACCATTTGTGGCAAGACCCAGGAGGAACATGATGCAAACCTTGATAAGTTTTTGGAAGCCGCCAAGAAGAAAAATATCAGTTACAATGAGGAAAAGTGCACTTTTTCAACTAAAAGGCTTAGCATCCTTGGTTATGTAGTGGAAGGAGGTTCAATATTCCCAGACCCTGAACGACTACGACCTCTACGGGAACTTCCAATGCCTCAAGACAAAAAGTCACTCCGAAGAACTCTTGGTCTCTTTGCTTATTACTCACAATGGATCTACAACTATTCAAGTAAAGTCCGCCCATTGAGTGCTACCACATTTCCTGTGACAAAGGAAGCAGAAGCCGCTTTCCATACTCTCAAACAGGACATTGAAAACTCAGTAGTTCAAGCCATTGACGAGTCCCTACCATTCGAAGTGGAAACGGACGCATCTGACATTGCCATTGCTGCAGTCTTATCTCAGGCAGGACGACCAGTAGCCTTCTTTTCGAGAACTTTTCAAGGATCAGAGAAATGTTACGCTGCTGTAGAAAAGGAAGCCCAGGCCATCATAGAAGCAGTTCGCCACTGGAGGCATTATTTAACTGGTAGACATTTCACCATAAGGACTGACCAACGGTCTGTGATGTATATGTTCGACAAGAAGCACAAAAGTAGGATAAAGAATGACAAGATATTACGCTGGAGGATGGAACTATCGTGTTATGACTTTGATATTCTGTACCGACCAGGTCAAGAGAACATCTCACCTGATGCATTCTCTAGGTCTCACTGTGGAGCAGCATGTCATGATTTGCAATCACTCTCAGCGCTCCACAAGGCTTTGTGTCACCCAGGAGTTACACGCCTGTACCATTTTGTCAAATCAAAGAACATGCCCTACTCAGTGGAAGATGTGCGACAAGTGATCAGAGCATGCAGAGAATGTGCAGAGTGCAAGCCAAATTTTCATCAGCCAGAGAAGACTCATCTCATAAAATCCACCCAGCCTTTCGAGAGACTGAATATAGATTTCAAAGGACCTCTACCAAGCACAAATCAGAATAGGTATTTCCTTAACATAGTAGATGAATATTCAAGGTTTCCCTTTGTATTCCCCTGTGCAAATATGACTGCTTCAACTGTTATTAGTTGTTTTTCACAGTTGTTCTCTATGTTTGGTATGCCAGCTTATATCCATTCAGACAGGGGATCCTCGTTCATGAGTAACGAACTTCAGGAGTTTTTGGCTAGCAAAGGTATTGCCTGCAGCAGAACAACAAGCTACAACCCTCAAGGCAGTGGTCAAGTGGAGCGGTTCAATGGTACTATATGGAAGGCAGTTACAATGACATTGAAGTCGCGCAATCTACCTGTTCAACACTTGCAAACTGTCCTACCTGATGCTCTTCACTCTATTAGATCATTGCTGTGCACAGCTACTAATGCAACCCCTCATGAAAGACTCCTCAACTATTCACGTCGTTCCTCTACGGGAGCCTCCGTGCCCACTTGGTTATGTCATCCTGGACCCGTTCTCCTGAAGAGTCACCGTAGGATGAACAAGACGGATCCTTTAGTGGAAGAGGTAGAGCTCCTGCAAGCTAATCCACATTACGCCCACATTCGCTACCAAAATGGTGAAGAGACTACAGTATCTACAAGACATTTAGCCCCAGTTGAAATCCCCATTAGTGTGGAATCTCAAGATACACCAACAGATGTGAAAGATGCTTCGTTTTCTCCTGGAAAGCCCCTTGAGACTACCCCTACGGAAATAGAGGATTCTGCTCCAGCAGTTAGTCAAACCCCGCTGGAAAATATTGAACCTGGTGAAGAGGCTCAAGGGCTACGAAGGTCGGGACGTGTACGTCGCCCACCTAACAGTTTGGGAGATTACTGTCTCTGATATTTTAGAAGGGGGAGATTGTAGTGATACTGCTCCTGTGGGGAGCTTCAGCAGGATAATACTGCACCACCTCTCGGGGCCCTTAACAACAACAACAGTTTGGTGTGTGTCATGGGCGCCAACACATGGTGTGTGATTCTCTTCTCTTCTATCCATATATTAGTGATGCAGATTACATGGTGAGTTTAAATATGTGGCCTGTAGTTATAACTTTTCTCTTGACATATGCAAGACATCACCATCCCTGTAGAAGTCGTTATTAGATGTACTAGTCATTATATTTTGTTGTTGCAGAAGTACTATGAAGATTCTATGTTCAATAAAGCCTAAGAGATAAGGCCTGTGTTTCTATCACAACAGTTAGCAATAGAAATAGGCATTAAAAACACAATAAAAGGTAAGATACACACAGAGTACACTTATTACTTACCTTAAAATATTAATATTAATGTGTGAGAGGTGAGTGGCAGGGTGTTTATTGAATAAAATCAGAATGGCACACCATCATCCTCTAACTTGACACTTAAAGCAAGAGGCTTACGACTTCTCTTTTTATTACAGCTAACCTTAGACGCCATCATCAATGAGAGCCAACTAGTTAACGAAAGAGTAAACGAGAGAGAGAACGAGATACAGAGTTGAGACAATGTAAGAACACAAACTGAACAGGTAGTGGACGATCACTTGGTCAGGCAAAATAAATGCGTATTAATATGTGTCTACTTTTAGTTCATTCACGTCCATTTGTAAGAGTTTGTAAAACATTTACCTCAATATTTTTTTATTTTAATAATAATTACATCACAATACAAATACTCTTACATTGTGTACAAGTTGTACAAGTTAGTTCAGAATAAACAAACAGCAACACACCATTTTTAGAGTGAATGAAAATAATAATAATAATAATAATAATAATAATAATAATAATCATATTAGTATTAATATTGATAATAATAATAATAATTTTTTTTTCAACAAACCGGCCGTATCCCACCAAGGCAGGGTAGCCCAAAATGAAAAATGAAAGTTTCTCTTTTTAAATTTAGTAATTTATACGGGAGAAGGGGTTACTAGCCCCTTGCTCCCGGCATTTTAGTCGCCTCTTACAACATACATGGCTTACGGAGGAAGAATTCTGTTCCACTTCCCCATGGAGATAAGAGGAAATAAACAACAACTAGAAAGAAAATAGAAGAAAACCCAGAGGGATGTGTATATATACATACATATGCTTGTACATGTATGTGTAGTGTGACCTATGTGTAAGCAGAAGTAGCAAGACGTACCTGAAACCTTGCATGTTTATGAGACAGATAAAAAAGGACACCCGCAATCCTACCGTCATGTAAAACAATTACAGGCTTTCGTTTTACACTCACTTGGCAGGACGGTAGTACCTCCCTGGGCGGTTGCTGTCTACCAACCTACTAATTATTATTACTAATTATTATTATTATTATTTATTATAAAAAGCACTAAACCCACAAGGGTTGTGAATTGCTATACATAGAGAAAAGGCATACGAAAAGAATATTTTTCTACAGTTACCCCCCAGTGTTTGACTAGAGAAAACGTAATTCTTCCGACACAACCTACACAGCTGTTTTGTAAACAAATCTCATATTTACATCAATTTTTATTCTGAGTGTATGTATCATGTTTATATGCTATGTAATGGGTTTCATATATAATTTTGAGGAAAATATCATAGATGGATTAATGAAAATACCTATATTGATGTGAAATAAGACATTTAGTGTGCCCAAGAGTGATTATTATTACGTAGTATTGGCGTCATGAGTAGAGAGAGACTTGGCGATTTTAATGTGTACCTGCACACCAGCACAGTGTGTAAGTATATTTAGGTACAGGTACACATAAGTATAATTATCAGAGTACATATAAAATATGCAGTAACTTTAAAACACTTGAAATTTTGGAAAGTTTCCTGACATAATAGATGTGGTCACGGAAAATGTAAACAAACTGGGTTGGGGGCGCCGTATTTAAAAGACCGCTTGCCGTATAGCAAATTTTGGTCATAATTTGACATCGCTGTATTAGCGGAATGCCGTAAGGCAAAACGCCATAAAGCGGGGCCTTACTGTAAATGCAATAATATTAACAGGAATCATAAAAAAATTATTGTTGTACAATTGGCTTGTAAAATATTGGAAATATTCCAAATATTTTGGAATTTGTGTGGGAGTAAAGGGCAAAATATTTTGCAAATGTCAAAAACTTGGCAACTTTATTTTTTTGCAGAATAACTAAAGCTAATTACACGATTACCTCCAGTGAGAACATCGCACTAGAATTGTTTTATAAGTATCAAGTCCCAAAACCACCTTTCGTTGTGCCATTTAGGCTGGGGTTCTTGCCAAATGTCATTTTCAGTAAATATTTTTTGTTTCAGTAAATATTTTGTTTTTTGCTCATAACTCGGATTTTGTCACGCAACTCAAAGCACAAAATCGACCAAGCGACAGCTTGTAACTCAGAATACTCATAAGTTGGGACACTCGTAAGTCAAGGTACCACTGTACAGTGTGAGAGGAATTATCAATGTCGCTGATATACCTTTTTTCTTGTTTTTATTTTAATTTATATAATTTTTATGTTCTGATAATCATAATTTGTAGCAGTTCTTGTGATTTCATAGCCAATCTTTGTTCTGACACTAATATTAGGTACTGAAATAATACTCAAAAAGTCACAAACACACTGACAGGTGAACATTTTCACCTGCTCTGGTCATTTACTACCGACTAGAAATATATGCAACGTACTTATAGGTCTCAGCAATGTTTCAGACATGCTGGAGTATAAATGAAACTCCTTGAAGCATGGTGTTAAGATGAGTGTTACTAAACTGCTGACAGTGAAGCAGTGGAGTGACACTTGATGATCGTGCACTGCTCCAGGGTACCCTGGCTATATTTGTTTTCACTGTTACAAACAAACATGTCTGTCTATCTGTCTGTCTTCTATCTGCCTGTGTGTATGTCTTTCTGTCTGCCTGTGTGTGTGTCTGTCTTTCTGTCTGCCTGTGTGTATCTGTCTTTGTCTGCCTGTGTGTGTCTTTCTGTCTTTGTCTGCCTGTGTGTGTGTCTTTCTGTCTGCCTGTGTGTATCTGTCTTTTTGTCTGCCTGTGTGTGTCTGTCTTTCCGTCTGCTTGTCTCTGTCTCAGAGAGCAGCTCGTAAACCATCAGGTATTACACACAATGCAGAGTCGTCACGTCTGATTCCTAATCAAGTGAAAATGCATATTACTTGCCAGTCATGCTTATTATGCCTTATACAGTTGTACCCCGAGTTTTGTAGATCTCCCGACTCGAACAATTATGCAAGTGTATTATTGTAGGTGCTTTTGTAAGTGTATTTTTGGGGGTCTGAAACTGACTAATCTAATTTACATTATTCCTTATGGGAACAAATTCGTTTGGTAACGGCACTCGAACAGCCTTCTACAATGAATTATGGCTGAAACTCGGGGCATCACTGCATATACAAGCACTGTATAGCACTTTGCCTGGAATTTTTGGGTTATCCTAGGTAATTTATAATTTACACTACGTATAACTGTACTTATGTGTACCTGTGAGAGATAAACAGAGCCAGACAGACAGACAGAGGCAGCCATCCAGCCAGAGCCAGCCAGCCAGCCAGCCAGAGCCAGCCAGCCATCCAGCCAGAGCCAGCAAGCCATCCAGCCAGCCAGCCTGGGTCAACATTACTTTCCTCTTAAAAGGGGAGCGTTAGTACGACATGACATCAGTGAATCCCTGGTGTTTGCCAGCTATTTACTCTAGCTGGCATTCAATTGAACTGGTGCTCCCACAAGGTACTAAGTAGTCCCAGATTTTTTTAATACTACACACACTGAGTGTTAAGACCCATTCTATACTGACCAGGCATCTCAGGCCAATCGTGCCAAATCTGGAGGCAGGAAAAATAAAACGTTGATCTACGTTTGGAGTGCCAGCAGTACTAATGTAGATCAATGTTTGGACAGTTTAAGAGTTAACTGTCTTCAACGAGAAACTTGACAGGCTCCTCTAAACAGCTCCTGATCAGCCAGGTTGTAGTGCTTACATTACACTAAGTGCTGCTACATACAGCCTGACTGATCAAACCATCAACCAAGAGTCCAGGTCCAGGACTGAGTCATAGGGACAGTAACCCTTGGAACCATCAACAGGTAGCATGAAGTCACCATTGACCTCTTTTACTGGTCAAGTAGAGTCAAAGTGTGTACCATTTTTTCTTCTTAATTCACTAGTATATGGTTACTGAGGCAATCTTCATCACTGCCATTCTTACCTACTATTACAAATGAAAACTATTCTATATCAAATATCGGGAGGTGATCTGACAAAAGTTTCAAGAGCTTTTCCAATATTCTTTAAAAATTAGAATTCAACTGACAAGTTCAGGGATGATTCTACATTAAGTTGAATTCTCAAGGAATAAGAAGTCCCAAAAGGAACACGATGCCAATACCAAATGAAAAATTCTTATACGGGATTTTAAGTGACCAAGTTGGCCATACTTACTGTGGTGGTTGTTGTGAGTGAGTTGTGATTGATTAGCAGATGCATGTGATGCAGCTGCTGCAGGGTTAGGACTGCTGGGCACACCTGGGGTATTGGGCGTGTTTTGGTGAACCTTCTGTCTTACTTCTCTAATCTTTAAGATCAAGCAATTCTTGGTGGGGAAAATATCAGAATATCGTAATTGGAATGCTGCCACTGCCTGACCTGGAAAGTAGAAGAATTTGCAATAACACAGTAAGATATATCTATATTTTATACATTTATAAATGGTGTGAATATCATGCAGACAATTCTGAGTGCAGAAATTAAAAAGTGAAGAGGACTCACCAAGGGTATAATTCAGAGGGCTGAGGAAGGGTTGTTGAGGTAGTATAGGCATGTAGAGAGGATGAAAAGAGAAGAGAGCGAGGATGACAAAGAGGGTGTGTAAATCTGGGGTAAAAGGAAAGTGGTAGAGGTTACCTAGGAAGAACTGGAGAGAGGGGAGTAAAGGAGGCTTTGAGTTTTAGGGGCTTCAGCATCTAGCAGGCTTATGTGAGCATGAATAAATGAAGCCAAATGGTTTTAATGGATGTGCTGTTGGAGTGTGAGCAGGATAACATTTAAGAAGGGACTCAGAGAAACCATTTAGCTAGACTTGAGTCCTTGAGGTGGGGAAAAGAAAGCCTTGGGAAATGGTACTCTGCTGCAAGTGGACTAATACTAATGCCAATGTATGTACCTGTACCAATCTCAGTCAATAGTCAAAGCCATCTCACTATATGGTGTACTTACATTGTGTCTCAAAGTCACTCAAAACAATGCTTTTCTGCTGTTAGTAACCCACAACCCTAATCATCACAGCCTAGTTGATATACTACTTTGTTGGAGGAAGCAGCCCAGGTTCCTCTTGAAAACAGTCTTTGTTCCTGTGCAAGTCAACTGTTAGGCTTGTGTTCCTAACACTAGTACTGTAATAATGCTGTCAAGAAACCCTATCATTGGCATTTCACATGCTTTGTCTAAATATATAAGTGGGCAGGTTGCCTGCACATGGCTGGTGTTTATGTTGATGAAATTGGATTGTTTCTTTGTTACTGTAGATTTGGAAAAGGCATATGACAAGGTGAATAGGGGAGCAATGTGGCAGATGTTGCAAATGAATGGAATAGGAGGTAGGTTACTGAAAGCAGTGAAAAGTTTTTACGAGGACAGTGAGGCTCAGGTTAGAGTATGTACGAGAGAGGGAGATTAATTCCCAGTAAAAGTAGGCCTTAGACAAGGATGTGTAATGACACCACGGTTGTTCAATATATTTATAGATGGGGTTGTAAGAGTAGTGAATGCTTGGGTGCTGGCAGGAGGTGTGGGGTTAAAAAATAAAGAATCTGACACAAAATGGGAGTTGTCACAGTTGCTCTTTGCTGATGACACTGTACTTTTGGGAGACTCTGAAGAGAAGTTGCAGTGGTTGGTGGATGAGTTTGGTAGGGTATGCAAAAGAAGAAAATTAAAAGTGAATATAGGAAAGAGTAAGGTGATGAGGATAACAAAAGATTACGTGACGAAACATTGGATATCAGATTGGAGGAAGAAAGTATGGAGGAGGAGAATGTATTCAGATATTTAAGAGTGGATGTGTCAGCAGATGGGTCTATAAAAGATGAGGTGAATTATAAAATTGATTAGGGGAAAAAGGTGAGTGGTGCACTTAGGAGTCTGTGGAGACAAAGAACTTTGTCCATAGAAGCAAAGAGGGGAATGTATGAGAGTATAGTTATACTAATGCTCTTATATGGGTGTGAGGCATGGGTGGCGAATGTTGCAAGGAGAAAGATGGAGGCAGTGGAGATGTCATGTCAGAGGGCAATGTGTGGTGTGATAATGCAGAGAATTCGTAGTTTGGAAATTAGGAGGAAGTGTGGGATTACCAAAACTATTATCCAGAGGGCTGAGGAGGGGTTACCTTTGATATACCTCTGAAGAATTTCGAGAGTATATCTACTCTCTGAGCCCGGCCATGGGCCAGGCTCATCTGGTGCTCGCCTGGTCAACCAGGCTGTTACTGCTGGAGGCCCGCTGCCCCACATATCCATCACAGCCTGGTTGATCTGGCACCTGGTGAAGATACTTGTCTAGTTTCTTCTTGTAGGCTTCAACACTTGTTCCAGCAGTGTTTCTGATATCTTCTGGTAAGATGTTGAAAAGTCTGGGACCCCGGATGTTGATACAGTATTCCCTTATTGTCCCCACCGCACCCCTGCTCCTCACTGGGTTTATTTTACACTTCCTCCCATATCTCTCACTCCAGTATGTTGTTATGGCAGTGTTCAGATTTGGGACCAAGCCCTCGAGTGCCTTCCAGGTATATATTATCATGTTCCTCTCTCTCCTCTGCTCCAATGAGTACGTGTTCAAGACTTGCAGGCATTCCCAGTAGTTTAGGTGCTTTACTGGCTCAATGTGAGCCATAAACGATCTCTGTATTTGTTCCAGCTCTGATATTTCTCCTGTCCTGAACAGGGCCATCAGCACTGAGCAATATTCTAAGTGAGGGAGCACTAGCGATTTGAAGTGTCACCATCGGCATTGTTTCCCTTGTTTTGAAAGTTCTCAATACCCACCCAGTCATCTTCCTGGCTGTCATAATCTTTGTCTTGTTATGGTCTTTAAAAGAAAGGTCCGCTGACATAATTATTCCTGGGTCTTTTACATGTTCCTTACGTTCTATTTGGTGACCTTCTTGAGTTTTGTATATAGTGCTCCTTTTGAGTTCCTCATTCTTCCATACCTAAGCAGCTGGAACTTATCACCATTGAACGTCATGTTGTTTTCCACCACCCACTGGAAAACCCTGTTTATGTCTTCCTGTACTTTTTCAGTGTCCTCTACCGTACTGACTTTCATTCTTATTTTAGCATCATCTGCAAATGATGATACAAAAGTGTGCCGGGTGCTTTTGTCTATGTCTGCTATGAGGATGAGGAACAGCAGAGGTGCCAGGACAGTGCCTTGGGGCACTGAGCTTTTGACCTCGCTGATGCTGGATCTTGCCCTGTTCACTACTACTTTTTGTGATGTGTGTGTTAGGAAACCGAAAATCCATCTGCCTACCTGCCATCATTTTGTGCGCTATCACTCCATGATCGCATTTGTCAAACGCCTTTGCAAAATCTGTGTAAATCACATCTGCGTTTTGGTCGTCTTCCAGTGCCTCCGTAATTCTGTCACAATGGTTCAGCAGCTGTGACAGACATGATCGTCTGGCTCTAAAACCATCCTGGTTCGGGTTATGTTGGTTGTGCTGGTCCATGAAATTTGTAACCTGCCGTCTCATCACTCTTTCAAAGATTTTTATGTGAGAGGTTAGGGCTACTGGTCTGTAATTTTTAGCTAGCGCTCTACTACCTCCTTTGTGCAAAGGAGCTATGTCTGCACTCTTTAAGGCCTCCGGTATTTCACCTAGATCTAAGCTCTTTATCCAAAGAATACTGAGGGCTCGTGCTAGTGGTACTTTGCACTTCTTTATAAACAGAGCATTCCATGAATCTGGTCCAGGTGCTGAGTGAGTGGGCATGTTTTCCATTTCTTTTTCGAAATCTATGGGATTTGTACTAATGTCAGTTAGTTGGTCTGTGCAGCCTTCTTCCGGAGTGAAAAATATTTCTGCATTTTCTACCTTGCTGTCATTGAGTGGGTTGCTGAACACCGACTCATACTGTTCTTTTAGGATTTCACTCATTTCCTGTTCATCTTAGTATACGAGTCTCCTCTCAGTAGTGGTCCAATTCTACAGGTAGTTCTTAGCTTGGATTTTGCGTAGGAATAGAAATATTTTGGGTTTCTTGCAATATCTTGTATGGCCTTTTGGTCCCTTGGTACTTCTTCTGTGAGGTATGACATCCTAAGTTTTTGCTCTAATGCAGTGATCTCTCTGCTAAGTCTATCTTTCCTGTGGTGTAGCATATTTGTGTTTTTAAGCAGTTCAGTAACCCGTTTTCTTCTTCTGTACCATCTCCTATGCTCTCTCTCTCTCTCTATCTGATCTTCCTCTGGGTTTCCTCAATGGTACAAGTTTCATACATACTTTGTATGCTTCTGTATTCAGCTTCTCTAGGCACTGGTGGGGATTTAGGGTGCTCATGTCTAATTCCCAGGGTATATCTGATAGCTCTTGGTTTATTTTTTCCCAGTTAACATCCCGTCTCTAACTTTAGCGATGCAGTTTCCTACCCCTGAGTTAATACTAGTTTGAACCTCTATGATGTTATGATCAGAGTAAATAGTTTTGGAAACTTAAGTCTTTGATCAGTTCCTCGTTGTTTGTGAATATCAAATCCAGGGTATTTTCATTTCTAGTGGGATCAATTACCTGTTGGTTTAAAGAGTACTTTTCACAAAACCTCATTATTTCCCTGGTATGTACCTGTTGAGCCAGGGTGCTTCCCGGGGATACTTATGGTATAACATTACGTTGTGCCATCTTCCATTTTACATGAGGGAGATTAAAATTTCCAAGGAGTAAAATATTTGGTGTAGGATTTTCTAGCCTATCCAGATAGCTATCTATCTTACTTAACTGATCTGTGAATTCCTCAGCAGTTGCCGATGGTGGTTTGTATACTAGGATAATTACCAAATTCCTATTTTCAACTTTAATGCCTAGAATTTCTACTACATCATACGTAGAGTTCAGCACTTCTGTGCAACAGAAAGTATCCTTTACATAGATTCCTACTCCTCCCTGTGACCTATTGATTCTATCACATCTATACATGTTGTAGTTTTCTATCTTTATCTCTCCGTCCAAAACATCCCTTGTATGTGTTTCTGTAAATGCTCCGAATATGGCATTCACTTCTGTCAGGAGCCCACTGACATAACTAACTTTGTCATTTTTATTTGATTTCAAACCCTGTATATTTGCAAATATGAAGCAGGAATTACCAAGTGGGATGTTTTGTCTCACTTTGTGTTTCATTAGTACCACTGGTGGTGTACTACCTGGTATGTCCCCTGGTGTACATGCCCCTGGTTTCTCCAGTACTGGTTTCACGTTTGTTTGCTTATTTGGCCTTGACGTGCTGATGCCTGGTTTGGTACACCCCATTTTACTGCCCACATGTCCTCTCTGTACCATTCCCCCTGTTTGTCTCTTTGTTTGTTTTGATCTTTTCTCTTTTTTGTCTAAAAAAAAATGCTGTTCAATTTCCCTTTCTCTGCTAACTCTGTAGCGTCGCATTCCTTTTACATGATGGTCTGGGCAGCTCAGGTCATAACATTCTCTGGACTGCGTTGAAGCTTTACACATTACTGGATGGAAGTACCTGCACTCTTTGTTGAAACAACACTTTTCCTTCCTCAACATGTTCGCACATTTTCTGGTGTGTTTATTCCAACAATCTCTGCCATATAGGCACATACCTTTAGCATAGTAACTGCAAATGTTCTGACTACCTACATTTATTGATTCTGTGTCGTTCCTAAGTTCTGCCACCTGATCTGAGTCCCCTTGTTCACTTTCTTCTAGGCTAATTTCTTCTCTTTGCTAGTTTTCGTTTGTTCCTGTTCTAGTTTTCTCATCCTTCCTTCCCCTTTCCGCTATGTTACGTATCCCTGTTTCCTTTTCCAACTTGCTCTGTATGACGTTTTCTCTCTTGCTCTTACTCTCACTCCTTGGTTTTCACCTCTATTTGCATTTTCCTCCTTTTCTTGTTCCTTTTCCCCTGTTTTCCACTCTTTGTATAACTCTGGCAAGCTCCTTAGAAACTTCCTTACGCTTTCTAGGTTTTCACTTTTCAGTACCTCTCTTATGCTTAACCAGCTGCCCCTTTCACTAGGGCAAATTCAGAAATGACTTTCTTGTTTTTGGTCATTTGTCATGGCTGCATGAAGCTTTGTACATGATATATGTGATGTTTTACCGCATATTTCACAATCAATGCCCCTCATGTTTCTCCCAAAGATTTTTTCACATATAAAGGGAGTGCCCAGTGGGTTGGTTTTCAGGAAGTGGGAGAAGGAAGGTGGCAAAACTTGTTCAGCAAGACAGTCACGTAGGAAGCGAAGCTATTTCTTACGATGCCGGGTAGCAATAAGAGCAGCCTCATAAGATCGAAAGAGGGGTTTAAAAGAGGGAAGAACATTAAAAAAGTTGGAGAGAATATGACACTTAACTGCGGGGTCCATAAATAACAAAAAGGCACAATACCGTGACTGGAACACTGGGCACTCCCTTTCCTGATCATGCCCGTCTCCTACTTCAACAGCTCATTCTTTCTACTAAATCACAGGTTGAAGATGCCTTCTTTACTTTCCGTCAACGTCAATGTGCTCTCTTTGCGGCTCTACCACAGGATCTCTGTAACCTTCTCTTTACCATTGCCTTTGACACTGCTCGCCTGAATGCACAAATTCATTCTTCCAAATTACAAAATAAACTTCAACGTCTCATCTCAGCTAGCCCTTGGTCTAAATTCTCCCTCACTGACTGTGTTACTAATCTGTCTTCTGTCTCACTCTCTCAATATGAGCTTGAACTTCTTGGTTTTGGTCTTTCCTTTGCCACTTCGCCTACTCCTCGCGCTGGTATTTCCCTGATTAGCTCTTTTGATTCCTTTCGTCAATCTCGCTTCCGTAATCTTCCTGACTTGTCCACTTTTCGTGGTGCTCTCCTTCCTGCTCTTGTTAGTCTGTTTTCCAAGAATCACCACCTTCCACGCCGTTACCAACTTGCCCTTTCTTCTCTTAAATCCAACACTAACATTGTCATACTATCTTCTGACAAAGGTAATTCGGTAGTTATCCTAGATCGCGAGGATTACCTCCGTAAAGCTGATGTCTTGCTCTCTGACTCACGCACCTACACTCCTCTCGTTTCTAACCCTCTTGATCACATCAAGAGAACTTTCAACAAAAAACTAAGGACTCTCTCCGACCTCTGTCCTCCTGACTTTGACCTTGTTCAACGGTTTCGTGTCATTTGTCCCTCTCTTCCCTATTTCTATGGCCTTCCCAAAACTCATAAACCTGATATTCCTCTTCGTTCTATCATATCCTCTAGAGGTTCTGTCTCTTATTCTCTTGCTTCTTGGCTGGCCAAAACCCTCACTCCCTTTCTTGGTACTTTTTCTCCTGCCCACCTCAGTCACTCTCAATACTTCATTGAACGGGTTCGCTCTCTCCCAACCTGTAAGATGCTTAGTCTTGACGTTGAGTCCCTCTTCACCAATGTCCCTCTTGATGATGTCCTTGATTTCCTTAGAGAGAAGGCCCATGTAGGGTTTCTTCATCTCCCTATCCCCACTGATGTCTTTCTTGATCTGATCCGCCTCTGTGTGGACCCTAACTCCTTTTCCTTCCAAGGGAAATATTATTCTCAAACCTTCGGTGTCGCTATGGGCTCTCCTCTCTCTCCTGTCCTTGCTAATCTTTACATGGAATACTTCGAGACTGTTCTTCTTCCTACCCTCGATGTGCAACCTTCACTCTGGCTCCGCTATGTGGATGACATCTTTGCTCTGTGGCCTCATGACTCCAGTCTCTTCCAACCTTTTCTTGAAGCTCTTAACAATCTTGCCCCTTCCATTAAGTTTAAAGCTGAATGGGAATCTAATTCCTTACTTCCTTTCCTTGATGTCCATGTCCACCGCTCAGATACAGGTTTTTCCTTTTCCGTTTACCGTAAACCTATGCACAGTGGCATGTACATTCACTACTTTTCCTATCGTGCTTCCCCTGTCAAGAAAAGTGTTCTTATCTCCCTCTTTCTCCGTGCCCTCCGCATCTGTGATACTCAGTTCCTTCCAGCAGAAATTTCCACTCTTCATAATTCGTTCTCCCGTCTTGGCTACCCTTCCCATTTCATAGACTCTGCCCTCTCACGTGCTAAACGCAATTTCTTCTCTCCCAAACTCTCTACTCATGGGAACTCTTCTATCCTCTGCCTTCCCTACATTTCCGGTCTTTCTAATCTCAACAATTCTCTCCGTCCCTTAGACATCAAGCTTACCTTCCGCCAGACTAACACTCTTCGCACTAATCTCGTTCATACCTCTCCTCCCTCTACAGATGTTCCTGGTGTCTACTCTATTTCTTGCTCCTCCTGTCCTCTTCAATACTTCGGAGAAACTGGTCAATCTCTTTCTGACAGACTTAGGGAGCACAAAAATAGTGTTAGGCTTGCCGACACTAACAATGCTCTTTTCTGTCACGTCAGAGATCATAGCCATCCTATTGACTGGTCTTCTGCTAAAACTGTCTTCCCTACTTCCAACTCGAACAGTCGCCGTCTAGTTGAATCCTCTCTAATACACAACTTTCCTTGTATGAACCTTAGCCCTGGCTTCGTCTCTGTAGATGCCTTCCTCTCCCACTACATTGTAAAATGCTCCAAACTTCAGAACACCCATGACTTAACCTGAATCCTCATTTTTTCTTCTTCTTCTTCTTTTTCTTCTTCCTCTTCCCCTTTCCTCTCTCCTTTTCTCCTCTGGGTTGTCTTTCTCTCTCCTGTCTCGTGTTTCTGTTCCTTCTTCATTTATTTTATTTCACCACTTCCCCTTTCACGCACCTCTGTGCGCTTGCTCTCCCTCTGTGGGTATCTAGCTCTCTTGCAGTGCTCCCCTTCCTTTGTTTTTGACTGGCTCGTCATCCTTATTTCCCACTTCTACCACTACCACTACTACTACCTCTTCTTCTTCTACTACAACTACTGATGAAATTAAGACACATGTGCGGCGTCTGGTTGTCTTTGTTGTGGACGTTTCGCCATCCAGTGGCTGGCTGGATGGCGAAACGTCTACAGTGGGGACGCCCGGGTGTTGTGCATGTGTCTTGGTTTCATCCTGTCGGTATTATATACAATTCTTGTACTACTACTACTACTACTACTACCTCCACCTCTTCCTGCCTATATATAGCCATCCTGCTCCACCTCTGTTAGTGTGACTTTGTCAATGGTCCAAGTCGGACCGAAACGTCGTCGTAAGCTTCTCTCTTTTATGTGCGGGTATTTGTGTATTGTTCCAGTCACGGTATTGTGCCTTTTTGTTATTTAAGCTTAAACGACACCAGAAAAATTATGCCACTATTGAGAAAGAGGCTCTAGCTCTTGTGGTGTCCTTGGAACATTTTGACGTGTATTTGGGCACTTCCCCATTTAAAATTAACGTTTTTTCAGACCACAATCCACTCACTTATATTAACACTATGAAAAGTAAAAATGCTAGGATCATGAGGTGGGCCCTCAGAATCCAACCTTATTCTATTAGTATAAAACACATAAGTGGTCATTGTAATGTAATTGCTGACGCTCTGTCACGTCCTTAATAATTATCAGTTACATTAAAATTTACATAACTTTAATGCCCAAATACCTTTTGTTACTTGCTATGTCAAATTCAGTAAAGTAACTTAATCCCGGACAGGCCCCCATTTGTTACAAAAAACGCGATTCTAAAAGCTTAGAGATCTCCAGTGAATACTAGAAAGGACTGCCCTTCTAGCATCCAGCCTGTTACTGGGTTTTCGTAACAAGTAGTCAGTATCCTTGTCCAATTATCCATTAGAATTCAGTATTATTCAATAGTGCTTCAGGATTACAACTGGTAGGCTACTAACTAGAGAAATTAAAATTTAATAAATTTATTAAGTCTAGAGGTATATTATCAAATTAAATTAAATTAAATTAATCACAGTAATCAAAATAATATCAATCTCTCGAGTACAATATTATTGTGCTGAAAGCACATATCACATTTATAATTCTTAAGTACCGTCTGGTACATTAACATTTAATAAGATATTACAAATATGTACAAGTAAGTGTGTATGTGTGAAAGTGCTCTAAGTAGTTCGCTATGTCTCAAGACTCGACTAGACTTAAACAAGTGACTGACAAAGTCCTCTCATAAACTAACTTCTTGACCGACTGGCAACCAGAACAGTCTGCTTGAACAATAAAAAGAATGCTAAGCCCAATAGCAATATAACAAGCAACTGCGACACAGAATCAGGAACAAGGAGATAATATAACGACACTAAGTAGGGACCATCAGCAGATCCTCCACAAAAGTCACAAAACTCCCATACTACTGAATCTAAGTTCAGCATAAGAAAATCCCCGACTGTGATAATACACAGATACCAGTACAAATTAGGTCAAAAGCTACAGCTCAGGACCTGAGATGTTCAGAATGTCTATGAGACACACAACCTCAGTACAACGTCGAAAATCACTAAGTCTATACAATGTTCTGTGAACAGAGTTCTACAGAACTAACAAGAATAATGAGACAGACAATCTGTCCAACCACCAAGAGAGTCTAGAGCAGACTGAATACTTCATGTGAGGTGAGGACACCCCCCCCTCGATCACGTGATAGCTCCGTGGGTTGCTGTCGCTGCCCAACAAGAAGCCGGCAGGGAAACAAGCAAAGAGCGATAATTACAGTAGTTAGACAATCAAGACTTGAACTGAGCACATAATATGTTACATCCTACCTAACAACATAACTACGTCAAATAACAATATAAAGCAATACATTTACGATTTAGCTATTATCGCAAATATAAGCAATATAAAATTAAATGAAAAGGTAATAATTATATATATACATAATAATCATTGCAACCCATTCAGGAGTTGCAACAATGAGTGCCTTGAATAATGTTAACATTAGCAACATTTATGTCTTTTGTTTTAAAATTACTCATTATTCACCCAGTTATTTTTCTGACATTTGTGACATTTGCCTTATTGTGTTTTCTAAGTAAGAAATCATCTGATATTAATGACATGCAGACATCTTTACCTTACCTGGGAATGCAGCCATTAATAACTGCAGGCCTGATTATAGAAGCAGTCTTTTACTCTAACGAATTAATATGTAGTAACTTACATGTACCAGTAAGAACATTCTACAGGTTACCTCATACTAATATTCCCACCTTTGGTGACAACCTAAACAACCTAATAATTAACAAGCACCTAACAAATATCACCTAATACTTGCTGATGGCTGCAATATAAACCTTGTTCAAGCTGAAGACCCTTAAGTAGCTGACTTCACAAACATGAATAATTGCTTGGTAATTTTTTTTTTTTTCAACAAGTCAGCCGTCTCCCACCGAGGCAGGGTGACCCAAAACGAAAGAAAATCCCCAAAAAGAAAATACTTTCAACACTTTCACCTCACTCACACATATTCACTGTTTTTGCAGAGGTGCTCAGAATACAACAGTTTAGAAGCATATACGTATAAAGATACACAATATATCCCTCCAAACTGCCAATATCCCAAACCCCTCCTTTAAAGTGCAGGCATTGTACTTCCCATTTCCAGAACTCAAGTCCGACTATATGAAAATAACCGGTTTCCCTGAATCCCTTCACTAAATATTACCCTGCTCACACTCCAACAGATCGTCAGGTCCCAAGTACCATTCGTCTCCATTCACTCCTATCCAACACGCTCGAGCATGCTTGCTGGAAGTCCAAGCCCCTCGCCCACAAAACTTCCTTTACCCCCCTCCCTCCAACCTTTTCTAGGACGAACCCTACCGTGCCTTCCTTCCCCTACAGATTTATACACTCTCTATGTCATTCTACCTTGATCCATTCTCTTTAAATGACCAAACCACCTCAACAACCCCTCTTCAGCCCCTTGACTAATACTTTTATTAACTCCACACCTTCTCCTAATTTCCACACTCTGAATTTTCTGCATAATATTTACACCACACATTGCCCTTGGACAGGTAATGTCAGCTATAAATAAGCCTACATGAATTTCTGACACAAGTGCATAAGAACATAAGAAAGGAGGAACACTGCAGCAGGCCTGTTGGCCCATACTATGCAGGTCCCTCACAATCCATCCCATTAACAAAATATTTGCCCAATGCAATTTTCAATGCTACCCAAGAAATAAGCTTTGATAACTCTAATTACTCATGTGCAAGTCCCACTCAAATCCAACCCCCCCTCACCCATGTATTTATCCAATCTAAATTTGAAACTACCCAAGGTTTTAGCTTTGATAACCCTACTAGGTAGACCGTTCCACTCATCAACTACCCTATTACCAAACCAGTACTTTCCTATATCCTTTTAAAATATAAACTTATCTAATTTGAATCCATTATTGTGGGTTCTCTCTTGGAGAGATATCCTCAAGACCTTATTTATATCCCCTTTGTTAATACCCATTCTTCATCTTACAAGTGAATGTAATTTAAGGGACTTCAATCTTTCTTCATACAGAAGATTTTTAATACTATGAATTAGTTTTGTCATTCTTTGCTGAATGTTTTCTAACGAATTAGTATCCATTCCGTAATATGGAGACCAGAACTGAGCTGCGTAATCTAGGTGAGGCCTTACTAATGATGTATAAAGCTGTAGTATAACCTCTGGACTTCTGCTGCATACACTTCTTGATATAAATCCCAGTAATCTGCTTGCCTTACTATGTATGCTAGGCATTGGTCTCTTATCTGGACCAACATAATAACTCCTCTCAAAGCATGGAAAATCACAGACAATACTACGGATCACTACCCAACCTTCTTCATAACCAACATAAGTAAATTACCACTAGACATTAGTAAAATCTCGTTCGATATCCATGAAGAGACATCAGTAAAAAACTTTATTACAGCAGTAACCAACAATGACTGGCAGAGACAGTTTACTGATGATTGGGAAATTGACAAATGGGTCAGTGTTTTTCTACCAAAAATACAAAGAAACTACAAGAGGCACTGTCCTAGTAAAACTAAACAGATCACAGCAAAGAGACTAAGTAGTCCATGGCTAACAAACAGCACCTTCAGGTTCATTGCTAAAAAACCTAATTATGAAAGTGCAGATTGGGATGAGTAATTAAAAATTATACCTCTGTACTTACCAATCTAATAAGGAAGTTTAAACAACTGTATTATGCTAGAAGTTTAATCAAATAAACAGGAATATGAAAAAGACCTTGAAAACTCTCCCAAATCCTGAACTCTCAAAAATACACCCAAACCAGAGATATTGTCCTAACTAAACCCAGTGAACCTTACATTTAGTATGTTGAAAGAACGAATATACTAAATGATTTCTTCTCTACTACTTCAACAAGTCTAGCTAGCAAATTCCCAAATTCAAATGCCCAAGCAAGTGACTACCTAACTGGAGTTTTCCACTCACTCTATCTAGCTCCAATTAATTCTAATGAGGTGACTTTAATAATAAATTCACTGAAAAATAAGGCAGAAAACTTAGTTAATTTGACACCACTCTCCGACTACCCTCTCTCAATGTACAAACAATTCATGAATGAGTTGAAATGGAACTTGTTTATAAGTTGGAGCCCTTTCCCTGTATGGCAAAACATCGTATACTGTATTAGTTTCTTCCCTATATGGCATTATATCTACACTGCATACCCTCATACTGTACCATATAACAAGGGTAATTGGTACTGTATTAACAATTTTAGTAGTAAGAACGGATGAATTAGACACATGTGCAACACATGGTAAGAATTGTTTGGCTGATTTTCAAAGGACGATTTCAAGCTATTTTGGTTATCCAAAGAGAAATAAGAGAAATACTGCAAACATTCTTTGCAGATTGACAATATGACTTACCAGATGGAAACCAGCCATATTCAGAGAAAAGTTGCATGACAAGAGTACGGCGTTGGTCCAGGATGTGTCGCAAGGAGGAATGACTTTTGTCTGCATCACGTGGGGTCTTTGGCGTACGAGGAGATCGACCACCAGCTGGTGAATCCACCTCCGACTTATCTGATCGAGGTTCTCCTACTGCTGAGCATATAAAAATGTTACTAAAACAGTATCGAGAGAAGTTACATTTCTTGTAAAAAGAAAACTTAAAATTCCATAGCATTAATAATTCAAATAATACATTTGTTTCTCATATACTTGAACATATCTGAAGAATTAAATAAAAGCACTCTAAACTTACCCTTAAAGGTTTCCGGATTAAAATCTGGTGGGAAGAACTTGGAGCCTTGCAACGTAGATGATGGTGTAAGTGATGGGGTAAGGTGAGGTGTAACACTAATTGGAGTTTCTGCTTCCGACTCATCACCACCTGCTGCAGTAAGTAATTAGCACTTTGTAGGCAATATATGTCAAGTAATACAAATAATGTAATAACATACAAATTACTTATATGTGATATATGATGTTTAGAATGATACAATGAAACATAACATTGGGACTTCAATAAAAATAAATTGTTTTGCAAAAATATTGGAATATCCTGGGTTTACCTGGAGTTTACCTGGAGAGAGTTCCGGGGGTCAACGCCCCCGCGGCCCGGTCTATGACCAGGCCTCCTGGTGGATCAGAGCCTGATCAACCAGGCTGTTGCTGCTTGCTGCACGCAAACCAACGTACGAGCCACAGCCCGGCTGGGTTAAGTCGTCATACCACGTTACTTTTCTATACATATTTATACAAACATGAGGGTAAATAATTAATGTTCTGTAATATCTTCGAATGATATTTTGTGTACACTACAGACTGCCAACCAGACACTCTTGAAAAAACTAAGTTTATTAAATAACTGATTTTAGTTGTGAGGTCAAAGGTAAAGGTAGAAAGTTGAAAGTAAATATAGATAAGAGTAAGGTGATGAGGGTATCAAGTGATTTAGATAAAGAACAAATGGGTATCACATTGGAGAGAAGGAGTATGGAAGAAGAGAATGTTTTCAGATATTTGGGAGTTAATGTGTCAGCAGATGGGTTTATGAAGGATGAGGTTAACCATAGAATTGATGAGGGAAAAAACTGAGTGGTGCGTTGAGGTATATGTGGAGACAAAAAATGTTATCAATAGAGGCAAAGAAGGGAATGTATGAAAGTATAGTGGTGCCAACACTCTTATATGGGTGTGAAGCTTGGGTTGTAAATGCTGCAGCGAGGAGGCGGCTGGAGGCAGTGGAGATGTCCTGTCTAAGGTCAATGTGTGGTGTAAATATTATGCAGAGAATTCAAAGTGTGGAAATTAGGTGTGGGGTTACTAAAAGTATTAGTCAGAGGACTGAAGAGGGATTGTTGAGGAGGTTTGATCATTTAGAGAGAATGGATCAAAGTAGAATGACTTGGAGAGTGTATAAATCTGTGGGGGAAGGAAGGAGGGGTAGGGGTCATCCTCGAAAAGGTTGGAGGGAGGGGGTAAAGGTTTTGTGGGCAAGGGGCTTGGACTTCCAGCATGTGTGAGCATGTTAGATAGGAGCGAATGGAGATGAATAGTTTTTGGGACCTAAAGAGCTGTTGGAGTGTGAGCAGGGTAATATTTAGTGAAGGAATTTAGGGAAACTGGTCAACTGGACTCGAGTCCTGGAAATGAGAAGTACAATGCCTGCACTTCAAAGGAAGGGTTTGGGATATTGACAGTTTGGAGGGACTTCTAAACTGTCGTATCTGAGACCCTCTGCAAAGACAGTGATTATGTATGAGTGAGGTGAAAGTGTTGAATGATGATCAAAGTATTTTTCTTTTTGGGGATTTTCTTTCTTTTTTGGGTCACGCTGCCTTGGTGGGAGACGGATGACTCGTCGAAAAAAAATAAATATACAGTGGACCCCCGGTTAACGATATTTTTTCATTCCAGAAGTATGTTCAGTTGCCAGTACTGACTGAATTTGTTCCCATAAGGAATATTGTGAAGTAGATTAGTCCATTTCAGACCCCCAAACATACACGTACAAACGCACTTACATAAATACACTTACATAATTGGTCGCATTGGGAAGTGATCATTAAGCGGGGGTCCACTGTATATGTATATATAAATATGCAATAAGATCACAGTAAACAGGTGATATCACAATATGCAGGACATCCACTGTGAAAAATAGTGAAATTGCAAGCACTTTTGTGATTTCTCACATAATCAAGGAACTGTAAAAATAAATGATCAACAGGAAGGCACGTAAGGACGAGCCTACACTTTGGGTTACCTTACAACACCTGACTTTTTATGATGATGTAGGTAGGTAGTCAAAAATCTGTGAAACACAGGTTATATTCTTCCCAAGCATTAAGAATTTTTTAACTTGCCTAATGTATCTTTTATTTTTTAAGTTCCTTGATAATGTGAGAAATCCCAAGAGAGCTTAGAATTTCATTATTTTTTCAGTGGTTGCTCTGCATATATAAACATACATGGTTCACATTAAAAATGCAAACAATATTACAATTTATGAGTATATGCAAGTAATTTTAATACTATTATTTACTTTATGCAAATTTAAGAATTTGTAATGATTTCAGTGCTCAGTATGAGCCCTGCAAGTGTGTGTACACATACAGGGACAAAGAAAATATAATCTGAAAATGAAACATACTGGAATGCTTTCTTTTCTTTCTGTAGGAGCTGATGAATGTGCGAGGGGATGATGGAACTGATGGGACAGTGTTGGCATTAATGCTTGGAGATTGAACTTCATCAGGATTGAACTCAGGTAATGCCCCAAACTTTTTTTCAAAGTTTACTTCTTCTAAAACCCTGAAGAACAAAATGTAAAATCTTATTAGTATCATAATGAATGTAAAACATATATGTGATATATAAGTTCTTCAAAATTCCCAATACAAGAGGGCCCAGTTTACAAATGTCCAAAAGTACACACATTCGTGCTTAAATAGGGCACTTATGAAGCAAATAAGTTTCATAAGTTCCAAGTTGTAGTACGAACAAGTGTGAAACATGACCATCCTTTATTCTAATGTTTTTCTACGCAAAAAAAATTGTCTAAGTTAATAAAATCAGGAATGTAGCTCATCTGTAAATTGAGGACTTCCTGCACTGTAGCTCATAAAGCAGGCCTAAATCAAGTTTTCCCTAGTACATAACTCTCAACTTTTACCAACAGCATGACCCTAACCCTCATAACCTCTCAATTTCCAACTTCCATTTACTGATAAAATTAAGGTGTTTAGAGATGGTTTTTCTTACATGGCTCATCCAACTAGAAAACAAAAATAACTATTTTACTAAATAATAGTGAAATTCAAATTAAAGGTATATTATGCAAGGTTAACCCTTTGAGGGTCGACGGGCCCTCTCCGAAACTCGTTCTCAGGGTCGGCCAAATTTAAAAAAAAAAAAATTATTTTCTCTTATGAAAAGATAGAGAATCTTTTTCCAATCACAAAGACACCAAAAGTTTGAAATTTGATAGAAAACTTACGGAATTATGCTCTCGCAAAGTTAGCGGTCTCGGCGATGTTAACGCATCGGCGATTTTGCCCACTTTGAGCCCCATTTTCGGCCAATTTCACTGTACTAGTCGACAAAAAACATGAATATTTCGCTAGAACTCCATTTTTTCTATCGAATGGGTGCAAGAAACCACCCATTTATGAAATTCAACTATCCAGTACAGTGGTCAGAATTTAGCAATTTTGCCAATTTCACACAAATTTCAAAAGATGCCAATTTCCGAATAGGGTCCAGAATAAACAAGAAAGACATTCCTGGCACTAAAATGACATTTCCTCTAGTCATTAGTCACGTCTCAAGGCCCCTCTTATATTCTTTTGCTTTCCACTTTGAATTTTTATTCTCACAAAAAATATAAGATTTACTGTTATGCAGACTACTGCATTAGTGTAAAAAATGGTATAAATATTATTGGTGCACTTGTGAAAGAATATTAGACTCACCAGTTGACGTGTATTGCACGCTTGGCACGATTTGTTTACTTTTGAAGTTTGGTAAAAATCGAACATTTCTGCTACTTTGAGCTCAATTTCAAGGCACCTTTCATTGTAAAACCAGTCAAAATCATCTCAATTTCTGTAATATATCTTCCATTCTATAAAATGAGACCAAGAAATCTAGAATACAACAATAAATACCATACGAAAATACACTGCAAAGCCGCTGATTTATTCCAAAAAAATGGTCAAAGTTTTTTTTTTCTCATTATGCACTGTGTGCTGCAGGATTTTTTTTAGACTGTGCACACTGACCACATAGACCCATTCTTTCATATGAAGGCCCACCAGCTTTCTCCCACTAGATTTGAGGCCGCTAGAATTTATGCGTACTAGTACATCAAAAACCCCTACGCGTAAGACGTACTAGTATGACCAAAACCCTCAAAGGGTTAAATACTAAAAGATCAGAAAAAAAAAGTAATCATATTGTGGCACAAACAATGCATATTTGAAGCCAATCAGGTAACACTCCTTACCTGTGCTAATAATTTGCAAAAAGAGAACAGGTGCTGGATAATTTCAGTGAAAATTAAAGCAGTGTCAGTAGTATATAAATATCTATCTGTTGTATCAACTTATCAGAAAAAAAAAATCAGTTGCCAGTGGGTGCTCTCAACAGCAGTTTAAGGCAGTTACATGAGCATCTTAGCCTCAGTGTGGATAAATGCTGAATAATCCTTCTAGAAATCATCTACATACTAAGTGTCTGTGGTTTAAGTCCTGGAAGGGTGGAAGTGTTGGGCATATTTCCTTACACCTGCATCCCATTCACCTAGCAGTAATTAGGTACCTGGGTGTTAGGTTGACTGTTGTGGGTTGCCTTAGACAGGGTTAGGCTTTGAAATAACCTGAAGTAGGACAATAGCTCTTTGTCTATAAAACTGATTTGTGCAACAAAAAAGAAGTCAAAACTGTATATAGGGTTCTTCAATGATAAAGTTTCTTTAGGTTCTTGTAACAATTTATTAATAAATTGTAAATTTAAATAATAATAGCACTACAGTGGAACCTCTACTTACGAGTTTAATCCGTTCCGTCATATTGCTTGCACCTGGATTTGCTTGTTTGCAGAGACAATTTTCCTCATTTAACCCTTTGACTGTTCTGGTCATATACATATGTCTTACGAGCCAATATGTTTGACATATATACACTCTAAAATTCTAGTGGCTTCAAATCAAGCAGGAGAAAGCTGGTAAGCCCACATGTGAGAGAATGGGTCTGTGTGGTCATTGTGCACGGTATAAAAAAAAAATCCTGCAGCACGCAGTGCATAGTGAGAAAAAAAACTCCGATCGTGTTTTTGGATTAAAATGCCGACTTTGAGGTGTATTTTTGTAAAGTATTTATGGTTGTATTCTTTTCTTTGTCTCATTTGATAGAATGGAAAACATGTTATAGAAATAGAAGTGATTTTGATTGGTTTTACCATGAAAAGGATCTTGAAATGGAGCTCGAAGTAGTGGAGATGTTCAATTTTTGCCGATGTTCAAAAGTAAACAAATGACATCATTGTCCGATAAATGTCCAACTAGCCATTCTAATACACAGTCACAAATGGGCTGATGTTATTTATACAATTATTACAATATTGCAGTAGTCTGCATAACAACAAATCTATTTTTTGTGTGAATAAAAATTCAAAATAGAAAGCAAGAGTATTATAACTGGGACCTGGAAACATGACTGATGAACAGAGAAAATGTTATTTTAGTGCCAGGAATGTCTGCATTGTTCATTCTGGACCCTATTTTGAAAATGACATGTTTTTAATTTGCATGAAATTTGCCTAATTGCCAATTCCTGACCATTTTATTGGGTAGTTGAAATCAGTAAATGGGCGGTTTCTTGTACTCAATCGACAGAACAAATGGAGTTTTAAAGAAATAGCTATAAGTTTGGCTGACTGGAACAAAGGAATTGGCCGAAAATAGGGCTCAAAGTGGGCGAAATTGCCAATGCGCAAATGTCGCTGAGGTTACTAACTTCACGAGAGTGTAATTCCGTAAGTTTTCTATAAAACTTCGTACTTTTGGTACCATTATCATCGGAAAAAGATTCTCTATCATTTCATAAGAAAAATCATTTTTTCAAATATTTTGTGATACCAGCAGACACTTCAAGATTTGGGGATGCGACAGTCAAAGGGTTAAATTAACTGAAATGCAATTAATCCATTCCGGCTCTCAGGAGGCACAACAAGATACTTCAATATTTCGCTAATATCATCTATACAGCTTATTTATCTATCACAATTCATCTAATATGACATAATAAACAATATAAATAACATAGAAACCTGATATACACTCTGTCATTATGTGACAGGTGGAGGCGGCCAAAACCACTCCCGCATTGTTATGGTAATCAATGCCATCTAGTGACGGCCTTTTGAAGCCGTCTATTATAATTATTATTATATACATGTAGTACATTATTATTACACGGTACATGTATTATGTCAATGAAGAAAGGGAGGTGGTAATTTCGTGCACTGGCCAAGGAGGTATACCATCTTTTAGGAGCGAAGAAGAGCAGGAAGTGAGTATGGGGGAGGTGCATGAGGCATTACGTAGAATGAAAGAGGGTAAAGCAGCTGGAACTGACGGGATCATGACAGAAATGTTAAAAGCAGGGGGTGAAATAGTGTTGGAGTGGTTGGTATTTTTGTTTAATAAATGTATGAAAGAGGGGAAGGTACCTAAGGATTGGCAGAGAGCATGTATAGTCCCTCTAATAAAGGGAAGGGGGACAAAAGAGATTGTAAAAATTATAGAGGAAGAAATTTACCGAGTCCTAGGTAGCAGGTTGGTAGACAGCAACCGCCCAGGGAGGTACTACCGTCCTGCCAAGTGAGTGTGAAACGAAAGCCTGTAATTGTTTTACATGATGGTAAGATTGCTGGTGTCTTTTGTCTGTCTCATAAACATGCAAGATTTCAGGTATGTCTTGCTACTTCTACTTACACTTAGGTCACACTACACATACATGTACAAGTACATATACACACACCCCTCTGGGTTTTCTTCTATTTTCTTTCTAGTTCTTGTTCTTGTTTATTTCCTCTTATCTCCATGGGAAAGTGGAACAGAATTCTTCCATCGTAAGCCATGCGTGTTGTAAGAGGCGACTAAAATGCCGGGAGAAAGGGGCTAGAAACTCCTACTACTGTATAAATTACTAAATTTAAAATGAGAAACTTTCGTTTTTCTTTTTGGGCCACCCTGCCTTGGTGGGATATGGCCGGTTTGTTGAAAGTAGTAGTAGTAGTTTACTGAGTATACCAGGAAAAGTATACGGTAGGGTTATTATTGAAAGAATTAGAGGTAAGACAGAATGTAGGATTGCTGATGAACAAGGAGGCTTTAGAGTGGGTCGGGGATGTGTAGATCAAGTGTTTACATTGAAGCATATATGTGAACAGTATTTAGATAAAGGTAGGGAAGTTTTTATTGCATTTATGGATTTAGAAAAGGTATAAGATAGAGTGGATAGGGGAGCAATGTGGCAGATGTTGTAAGTATATGAAATAGGTGGTAAGTTACTAAATGCTGTAAAGAGTTTTTATGAGGATAGTGAGGCTCAGGTTAGGGTGTGTAGAAGAGAGGGAGACTAATTCCCTGTAAAAGTAGGTCTTAGACAGGGATGTGTAATGTCACAATGATTGTTTAATATAAACCATACCACGGGCGGGATTGAACCCGCGGTCAGAGAGTCTCAAAACTCCAGACCGTCGCGTTAGCCACAGTGGTGCCTATGCTAAACTTCCTATGGTGTAGGAATATACCTAGTTGGACGAATCTTATTGTGGCTAGCTGGTCTAGTGGCTAACGCGATGGTCTGGAGTTTTGAGACTCTGTGACCGCAGGTTCAATCCCGCCCGTGGTATGGTTTGTTTGCAATCGTGTCATTACGATTTCGTGAGTCATTGTTTAATATATTTATAGATGGGGTTCTAAAAGAAGTAAATGCTAGGGTGTTCGAGAGAGGGGTGGGATTAAATTATGGGGAATCAAATACAAAATGGGAATTGACACAGTTACTTTTTGCTGATGATACTGTGCCTATGGGAGATTCTAAAGAAAAATTGCAAAGGTTAGTGGATGAGTTTGGGAGTGTGTATAAAGGTAGAAAGTTGAAAGTGAACATAGAAAAGAGTAAGGTGATGAGGGTATCAAATGATTTAGATAAAGAAAAATTGGATATCAAATTGGGGAGGAGGAGTATGGAAGAAGTGAATGTTTTCAGATATTTGGGAGTTGATGTGTTGGCGGATGGATTTATGAAGGATGAGGTTAATCATAGAATTGATGAGGGAAAAAAAGGCGAGTGGTGTGTTGAGGTATGTGTGGAGACAAAAAACGTTATCTATGGAGGCAAAGAAGGGAATGTATGAAAGTATAGTAGTACCAACACTCTTATATGGTTGTGAAGCTTGGGTTGTAAATGCTGCAGCGAGGAGGTGGTTGGAGGCAGTGGAGATGTCTTGTCTAAAGGCAATGTGTGGTGTAAATATTATGCAGAAAATTCCGAGTGTGGAAATTAGGAGAAGGTGTGGAGTTAATAAAAGTAATAGTCAGAGGGCTGAGGATGGGTTGTTGAGGTGGTTTGGTCATTTAGAGAGAATGTATCAAAGTAGAATGACATGGAGAGCGTATAAATCTGTAGGGGAAGGAAGGCAGGGTAGTGGTCGCCCTCGAGAAGGTTGGAAGGAGGGGGTAAAGGAGGTTTTGTGGGCAAGGAGCTTGGAATTCCAGCAAGCATGCATGAGCATGTTTGATAGGAGTGAATGGAGACAAATGGTATTTGGGACCTGACAAGCTGTTGGAGTGTGAGCAAGGTAATATTTATTGAAGGGATTCTGGGAAACTGGTTATTTTTATATAGCCGGACTTGAGTCCTGGAAATGGGAAGTACAATGCCTGCACTTTGAAGGAGGGGTTCGGGATATTGGCAGTTTGGGGGGATATGTTGTGTATCTTTATACATATATGCTTCTAAACTGTTGTATTCTGGGCACCTCTGCAAAAACAATGATTATGTGTGAGTGAGGTGAAAGTGTTGAATGATGATAAAAGTATTTTCTTTTTGGTTATTTTCTTTCTTTTTGGATCACCCTGCCTCGGTGGGAGACGGCAGACTTGTTAAAAAAAAGAAAAGTATTATTATTATATGTATTATATTGTTATTATTATATTATTATACTATTATTATTATATGTATTATTATTATTTTTATTATATGTATTATTTTTACTATTATTATTATTATTGTTATTACAATATAAATAATTTGTAAGTTTTATTCACACAAAAATAGAAGATTTACTGTTATGCAGACTACTGCATTATTGTAATAATTGTATAAATAATGTCAACCCATTCGTGACTACATATTGAAATGGACAGTGACGTCATTTGTTTACTCTTGAACATTGCCAAAGAATCGAACATTTCTGCTATTTTGAGCTCAATTTCAAGGTACTTTTCATCGTGAAATCAATCAAAATCATAAATGAGAGAGTGGGTGAGATGTTATCAACAAATTTTGTTGAAAATAAGAAAAAGTTTTGGAGTGATATTAACAAGTTAAGAAAGCCTAGAGAACAAATGGATTTGTCAGTTAAAAATAGGAGAGGAGAGTTATTAAATGGAGAGTTAGAGGTATTGGGAAGATGGGTTGAATATTTTGAGGAATTGTTAAATGTTGATGAAGATAGGGAAGCTGTGATTTCGTGTATAGGGCAAGGAGGAATAACATCTTGTAGGAGTGAGGAAGAGCCAGTTCTGAGTGTGGGGGAAGTTCGTGAGGCAGTAGGTAAAATGAAAGGGGGTAAGGCTCTGGTGGCCTGGTGGTTAACGCTCTCGCTTCACACGGTGAGGGCCTGGGTTCGATTCCCAGCCAGAGTAGAAACATTGGACGTGTTTCTTTCCACCTGTTGTGTATGTTCCCCATCAGTAAAATGGGTACCTGGGTGTTAGTAGACTGGTGTGGGTCGCATCCTGGGACACTGACCTAAGGAGGCCTGGTCACAGACCGGGCCGCGGGGGCGTTGACCCCCGGAACTCTCTCTAGGTAAACTCTAGGTAAGGCAGCCGGGATTGATGGGATAAAGATAGAAATGTTAAAAGCAGGTGGGGATATAGTTTTGGAGTGGTTGGTGCAATTATTTAATAAATGTATGGAAGAGGGTAAGGTACCTAGGGATTGGCAGAGAGCATGCATAGTTCCTTTGTATAAAGATGAAGGGGACAAAAGAGAGTGCAAAAATTATAGGGGGATAAGTCTGTTGAGTATGCCTGGTAAAGTGAATGGTAGAGTTATTATTGAAAGAATTAAGAGTAAGACGGAGAATAGGAAAGCAGATGAACAAGGAGGCTTTAGGAAAGGTAGGGGGTGTGTGGACCAGGTGTTTACAGTGAAACATGTAAGTGAACAGTATTTAGATAAGGCTAAAGAGGTCTTTGTGGCATTTATGGATTTGGAAAAGGCGTATGACAGGGTGGATAGGGGGGCAATGTGGCAGATGTTGCAGGTGTATAGTGTAGGAGGTAGGTTACTGAAAGCAGTGAAGAGATTTTACGAGGATAGTGAGGCTCAAGTTAGAGTATGTAGGAAAGAGGGAAAATATTTCCCAGTAAAAGTAGGCCTTAGACAAGGATGTGTGATGTCACCGTGGTTGTTTAATATATTTATCGATGGGGTTGTAAGAGAAGTAAATGCGAGGGTCTTGGCAAGAGGCGTGGAGTTAAAAGATAAAGAATCACACACAAAGTGGGAGTTGTCACAGTTGCTCTTTGCTGATGACACTGTGCTCTTGGGAGATTCTGAAGAGAAGTTGCAGAGATTGGAGGATGAATTTGGTAGGGTGTGCAAAAGAAGAAAATTGAAAGTGAATACAGTAAAGAGTAAGGTTATGAGGATAACAAAAAGATTAGGTGATGAAAGATTGGATATCAGATTGGAGGGAGAGAGTATGGAGGAGGTGAATGTATTCAGATATTTGGGAGTGGACGTGTCAGTGGATGGGTCTATGAAAGATGAGGTGAATCATAGAATTGATGAGGGGAAAAGGGTGAGTGGTGCACTTAGGAGTCTGTGGAGACAAAGAACTTTGTCCTTGGAGGCAAAGAGGGGAATGTATGAGAGTATAGTTTTACCAACACTCTTATATGGGTGTGAAGCATGGGTGATGAATGTTGCAGCGAGGAGAAGGCTGGAAGCAGTGGAGATGTCATGTCTGAGAGCAATGTGTGGTGTGAATATAATGCAGAGAATTCATAGTTTGGAAGTTAGGAGGAGGTGCGGGATTACCAAAACTGTTGTCCAGAGGGCTGAGGAAGGGTTGTTGAGGTGGTTCGGACATGTGGAGAGAATGGAGCGAAACAGAATAACTTCAAGAGTGTATCAGTCTGTAGTGGAAGGAAGGCGGGGTAGGGGTCGGCCTAGGAAAGGTTGGAGGGAGGGGGTAAAGGAGGTTTTGTGTGCGAGGGGCTTGGACTTCCAGCAGGCATGCGTGAGCGTGTTTGATAGGAGTGAATGGAGACAAATGGTTTTTAATACTTGACGTGCTGTTGGAGTGTGAGCAAAGTAACATTTATGAAGGGGTTCAGGGAAACCGGCAGGCCGGACTCGAGTCCTGGAGATGGGAAGTACAGTGCCTGCACTCTGAAGGAGGGGTGTTAATGTTGCAGTTTAAAAACTGTAGTGTAAAGCACCCTTCTGGCAAGACAGTGATGGAGTGAATGATGGTGAAAGTTTTTCTTTTTCGGGCCACCCTGCCTTGGTGGGAATCGGTCAGTGTGATAATAAAAAAAAAAAAATTCTTCCATTCTATCAAATGAGACCAAAGAAACGTGAATACAACCATAAAAACCATCCGAAAATACAACTAAGGGGCGGCTAATGGCTGAGAAGTGAACTCCATTACTTATGGTCCGATTTCTTTCATTTTTGGTGTACATTAAGAAGCATCTTTCCATCATACAGTGCCATAGTTTCGATAAGATAGTCCAACAAACAAATGAGATCCAATTCCCTTGATCAAGAGCAAGAGCCCCTCACCAAGGAACCTCCCTTGAGGCCCGCTCGCTTATGGAATGCATATGGAAGCAAAAAATCGACCGAGTGACTGCTCGTATTTGGAAAAACTCGAACGTGGATGCACTCCTAAATGGAGGTTCCACTGTATATATTCAATGATATCTGAAAAATAAACTCTCTTCATTCCCTCTTTTAACTTATGGACATATTATATTCATTAGATTACATAAGTGATATAAATGATACATTTTTAATGTAATTCTATTTTTTTAAGACTACATCAACAGTTTTTAAAGTTTGCCACTTACTTATCCATGCCATCCTCAATATTTTTCTTAAAAAAACTTTTCTTCTCATTTGGTGAAGGAGGGACTGAGGTCATTTGCTGATTACCACCAGTAGTTGCTAATAGTGCTGAGTCTCCATCACAACTGTTACAGCCTCCTGGGGATACTTTAGTTTCTCCACTGGGGTGCTGCGGAGGAGCCATCTTGTTGTCTGGAGATAACTGTGGTGGGGTATCGCCTATTGCCGTTATTTGCCCTGAAGCAAGGGCACACCAATGAGTTTTGCATCTCACATAACCATGAAAGCCTACGAGTCAAAGAACAAATGGAATGTTGGAAAAGTTAAAGATTCCTATGAAATGGAAATGAAAAGCTGTAGTTTTAAATAAATATAAATACAAAAGTAAGCATGCACTGTATTAAATGACAAACTTGCTTTATGGAGGTGAGAAGGACAGTGTCTACACACTGAAGGATGGGTAGGGATAATGTAGTTTGGAGGGTAATGGTTATGGTGAATGTTACCTTCTTTGAATCACACTACTTTGGAAGGAAATAACAAGTGCTAAATAACTTTTTATAATACACTACTCTGTTTGAACACAACTTGCTTAAAGAATAAGCCTTTACTTTATCTCCTACAAACATTTCAACTTCCTTACTGCTGGTATGTTAAAAACTTCTGAGGAAGCATTGAAAGCCTTTCAGCTTCTCCACTGTCTCTACTCTTTTGCATCACTTTCACTCTCATCATTACATCTATAGTAAATATTTTACATTCATTAGTTAATTCAAAGCACAAAACACCTCTGATCCAGTATTCAAGAATATCTTTGTATATTCTTCTATACTCCAAGGATCTGTAGGTACACAGTCCCAACAAATAGTCTCCCTGTACGGTATGTATATGTAACTTATAATGACATACAGAAATAAATGAGCATGATTATTAGGTCATGGAGTGCAGCGAGGCAGTGGATAGTGCAGGGGTAGAGGGTAGCAAGAGATTTAGGTAGAAAGGGCTGTGAGTACTAGAGGTATCATCATCATCAGAGTTTGTGCAGTAAATCTGTTGCTGTCAAAAAGTCAATGAGAGTCTGGGTTAAAGGAGGGTCCATCAGAAGAAGGGAAGGTAAAGTAAGGGCAGTAGAGCGGTGATGACGTTGGAGGTAAATTCTGCATGCTCGTTGATAGAGTGGGCAGTCCAACAGAATGTGGCTAACAGAAATTGGAACCTGACAATTCTCACAGAGTGGAACAGGGCCCCTCTCTATGAAATACCCGTAAGACGAGCATGGCCAATGCGAAGACGGGAGAGAGTAGTCTCCTAACCTCGACACTGATAAGAAGACGGCCAGAAACCTATACTCGGTTTAACAGAATGTAGTTTATTATGGAGCAGATCAGATCAATGTTGTTGCCAATGGGTGCAAAGGTGGGTAGCAATTACAGCAAAATAGTCAGTGAATGGAACACTTCTATATGAAACTGGGAGGTAGTGTACTGCTGACCACGCAGCAGTGTCTGCCTGTTCATTGCCCTGTACGTCAACATGACCAGGGACCCAACAAAAGACAATATCTTTGTGCTTGCTAGAGATATGGCGTAACCAAAGTTGGATAAGAAGAGCCAGGGGATGAGGCGTATCAAATTTTCACATAGCCTGTAAAGCACTAAGGGAGTCTGAAACGACCACAAATGGTGACACAGGCATAGATGCAATACGGATAAGTGCTATGAGAATGGCATACAATTCAGCCATAAAAATGCTAGCCGGGGATAATAAATGCCCTTACATGATGCTGTCCGGAAACACTGCTGTGAGTCCAATGCCGTCAGAAAACTTTCAAACATTGGCGTACACTGTGATGGCCTGAGAATAAGATCGGAAATGGTTAAGAAAAAGAGCACGAGAATCCACCATAGGCAGTTGGGCTTTCACGCATGGCAGTGGGAAAGAACAGACACGAACCATCGGAACTTCCCAAGGGGACAGGGAAAAGTGAGATGCTACAGGAACAAAGAAAGGAGGAAACTAAAGAGAAGACAAGAGAGAATGTAGGTGAAGAGAAAAGGGACAGAGTAAACAGGGGCGACAAACAAATAAAGAACATCTACTAATATTAGTGACTATCCTATATATGGAAGGATTGCGGAGGTCATGAGAGTGAACACAATAGCAAAGGCAATAAGCATCAAGGCGATCGGACATGGATGGAATATTCGCCTCTGCATAGATGCTCTCAACCGGTGAAGAGTGAAAAGCACCGAGGCATAAATGTAATCCCTAGTGATGGATAGGATTAAGGCTAAAGAGAGTTGCAGGAGAGGCCACCAAATATATCTGGCTGCCGTAATTGAGTTTCGATAAGATTAGGGCTGAAGGTAAGCGATGGAGAGTTCTATGAACAGCCCCCCATGAAAGATGAGTGAGTGTTTTAAGGAGGGTCAGCCGACTATGACAAGTAGCCTTCAGAGAGGTAATGTGAGGTTTCCAGGATAACCTACAGTCAAACAGAAGGCCTAGACACCTGGGATATGTAAGCCATATAGGTATAATGGATGATCAGAGACAACAGAATGTCTAGTAAAAGTAATTTGGTGAGTTTAAGTACTAGAAAATTTAAACCCATGAGAGGTGGCCCAATTGGAAACACGGTTGACTGCATGCTGGAGAGAAACTGCAATGAGGTGACAGTCAGTGCCTGCACAAGCTATAGCAAAGTCATCAACATAAAGCGATGACCAAGTATTGGATGGAAGAACAGAGGCCAGGTCATTAACAGCAAGGAGAAAAAGTGTTGTGCTCAGAACACAACCCTGGGGGACACCTTCAGCTAGCACAAAGTCCGGGGAAAGCATATTAGTACTATTAACCTGAACATGGAAATGTCTTTCAGTTAAGAAGTTCTTAAGGAAAAATGGTAGATTGCCTTGGAGGCCTAAGGAGTGGGCCTGGGTCAAGATATTATACCTCAAAGTAGTGTCATATGCCTTCTCAAGGTCAAAAAAGACGGCGATAACTGAGTAGTTATTGGCAAAGAGATTACGGACATATGTATCTCAGGGGTCAATGGTAGAATGGCTCTTACCTAAGCCATACTGACTAGTGGAGAGACGGCTGTGTGTCTCTAAATACCACATCAAATGTCTATTTACCAGACGTTCCATCACCTTACAAACTGCACTGGTAAGAGCAATGGGATGATAGTGGAAGGCATCATGTCCCGTACTACCCGGTTTGTGGAAAGGAAGAACAATGGCAGATTTCCACAGCTGGGTGAGAACTCCTTGGGACCAAATAAGATTAAAGAGTCATAAGAGGACTGCAAGGGCTGACTGAAGTAAATGCTGTAGCATCCGAATATGAATGCCGTCAGGCCCAGCTGTCCATGATCAGCAAGCTGAGAGTGTTACCTCCAGTTCTAGAAGTGTAAAAGGCACATTGTAAGATTCTTCTCTGATAGCAGAAAAGTTTAAGGGCTCTAACTCTCTGGCAGACTTTGAGGAACAAAACGAGGGGCATAGATGAAGCCCCTGAAAGATACGGACAAGATGATTACCAATTTCAGTGGCAACATCAAGAGGGTTTGCGATATCAACACTGGCAACCCGAAGAACAGGAGCCGGGTCGGGAGAGTATTTACCACGCAGTTTCTACACTTTTTTCCAGGCTGCACTCATAGAGGAAGCAGAAGTGATGGTGGAAACATAATCTCGCCAGCAAGTGCATTTAGCATCACAGATGACATGGCGAGCAACCGCTCACTTCTGCTTAAAATCAAGGAGTCTCTCTGTGGTTCTATTGTACCGATACCTGCCCCATGCAGCACATTTCAAACGTACTGCCCGAGCACAAGTAGGAGACCACCAAGGCATGCGCTTCTGAGAATGCCTGCCCAAGGTTTAGGGTATAGAATGTGAAACTGCGGTTAAAACTGAGGTCGAGAAGAGGTGTAAAAGCTCATCAATGGAGGATGAAGAAGGAACCTCACTAAAAGCAGTTAGATGTGAGTAGGTCCCAATTTGCTCGGTCAAATTGCCAGCGTGGGCTACGAGGAGGTGGAAAATATGAAGAATGATTGGAAAATGATCACTGTCATGCAAGTCTGGGAGGACAGACCAGGTGAAATCTAGTACAGTGGAGGAAGAGCAGACCGAGAGATCGATGCAAGAAAGAGAACGAGTACGAGGATAAAAATGGGTGGGAGAACCCGTATTTAAAACATGGAGGGGGAGAGAAGTGAGAAAAACCTCCAACTGAATGCAGTGGGAGTCACAGTGAGACCCCTGCCCCCCCTCCAGAGGAAATGCTGGGCATTGAATTTGCCAAGCAACAGAAGTGGTGGAGGTAAGGAAGAAACCAGAAATGCAACATCTGGGATAGATAAGGCCCAAGAAATAGAGAGGTACAAAGAACAGACTGTATACCACTTATTCAAGTGGATACAGGCTGCAGTGTAATGCACCAAAGTATGAATAAAGAGCTGACAGTATGGAATACTGGTGCATATAAGAAGTGCACTTTCATTAAAGGTTCCATCAGGAAAAAGATCCGATGAATATAATAAATCATAGCCCAAGATGGGATGGATAACAGCGGAGTGTAATTTGGGTTCTTGTAAACAAACACAAATGGGAAAACTGGGAGAGCAACACCTGGAGCTCACCCCGGTTATCTCTGAGGCCACGGATATTCCACTGTAAATAAGCCATGATTTGCGAAGAGAAAGACACAAGAAATCTGAAAGTAGAGGTATCTACGGACTAAACGGATTAGAAAAGTCTACATGTGGAGATAGTGGAAAACTTTTAAGCAATGAAGGATTGGGGCGCTGCGAAGAAAGGAGTTGTGCAGACGGAGAAGGGTGAAGAAGAGGAACAGGAGGTGGATCGGTGTCCATCAATGGTCTAGTCTCCTCAATATATTCTGAGACAGCATCAAGTGTTTCTGAGGACAAGGACGTTGTATGTGGTACAATACTGGAGAGGGAAGAAGGAGAGTAAGTAAAGATCAGGGAGATGATGGATTGTACCAAAGTAGGGGGGGGGGATGAAAGGGTAGAGAGAACTAGCTTGGGAGGGGACATTTGGAGAGGAAGCAACCTGGGAGGGAGCAGAAGAAGAAACTTGGAAGGGGACTGGGGAAGAAGGTATTGTACGAGGAGGATGAATCTCCACACTCGTAACAGAGCCAGTTAGAGGTGAAGAACCGGGTACAGAGACTGGGAAGGAAAAAATGAGCAGGTTGCAAAAGGAAAGGAAGGGTGAAAGGAGATTTTTAACAATGGAGATGTTTTGGACTTCGGAGAAGGAGAGGGGCGATGGGGAGTAGGTGTAGTACGAGGTCTTGTAGACACGAACTTGTGAGTGAGAAGAGGAAAAGGTGAGAATAGAATAAGGTGCTGAGGTAGGGACCTCTGAGTCCAGGACAGCAAAAGAATTAGAGATGGGTGACTGTGGAAGGGGTGACCACAGAGGAGGCTGCAGAAGTTGAGACCCCAGAGGAGGGGGGATGTTTAGTAACTCGAGAATAAGAAATACGGAAAGTTCCCCTTGGAGGCGTAGATGAGAGACTGCCATAGCATATGGGAGGCCTTCTGCCTCTTTGAGACAACTGACTTCACACTCATTTAAGTAAACCTGGCAATGCCAAGAGTAAGATGGGTGAGCCTCATGACAATTAAGGCAAGGGGGAGGTAGACTATAAGACGTATTGGTCGTCAGCACCACAAACTGTGCATTCGGCGACGAACCTGCAATATTTTGCTGGATGACCAAAATGCCAGCAATTTCTACAACTTGTAAACGGTGTCCCGCTATATATACAGTGGACAGAAGCTCACAGCAGTTGAAAGTTAAGAGAGCTACATTACAAGGGTATTGTCTCTGCCTGCGGGAAGGGAGGACATAAGTGTCTACTTTGAGGATTGGGAGGTCTTGGAGTTCTAGCTGTTCCAGAATGTCATCGCCACACGTCTGGAAATTCTATTGGACAATGGTATGAGGCAGAAAGACAGTACCACTACAAGAATTGAGGGAATGATGTTTTTCAATAGTTACAGGAATAGTGTCAATAGTTGTAAGGAGAGAAAGATCATGAGCTTGGTTAGCATTCTGGACAGTGATGACACGTGTACTGCTCTTGAGAACATGAAAGGACATATCTCTACCAACATAGCGTATGAGCGCCTTGCCAATACTATGGTCGGAAAGATAGGCAGTAGAGGAAGTCGATCATCGAGTAAAAAACTTAGTCCATTGTGTATTTTGAAATACAGAGTGTATAGGGAGTGCGTGACGTGCCGGTCTTTTCTGAGCAGAATGAGAAGGAAGTGAAGAAGTACCATCAGGTAATGGTCTTGGGCGTTTAGGTGTAGGACCGGAGTTGGTCCGACGTAGGACAGGTGGGTGATCTGAAAATTGCCGTAACAAGGAGAAGCCAGAAGCATAGTCATAGAAGAGTGGAGGTCAGACGTATCAAAGGAGTCAGTTGAAACCCTGGTACCTGGAGCAGGTGTCGAAACAGCATCAGCAGGAGGTACAGGGGCAATAGAAATGTCTGAAGAGTGGGCAAATAATGAGGCAGGGTCAGAACAGGGTGCGGTATCAGGAAGGGGCCCGAGGGAACCAGGTTCATGGATTGGGAACTTCATAGTTAGTTCACTCCTTTTCTTTTTGTTTTTTAGAAAAAAAGAAAAGAATAAAAAAAGAATAAAAAGGGGGGGGGGGGAACGTGGAGGAATAGCTCCTAGGAGGAATGAAAGGACCAAAAATCCCCCTCAGTGCCCAAGAGGACCTCAGCACAGCAAGTAGTGCAGATGCAGCATGGAACCCGTGTCATACCCTACCCTTCATGCCAGTAAACCAGCAATCTGGGATAGCAACCTCATATTCGCCGAGTTACCTCGGTGGACAAAAGAGAGAGCGACCAGACACCTGCCACAAAGCATACCTCCTTTGGCCACCACCCCCTGGAATCCAAAAGGTAGCTTCCAGAGATACACCCATCACCTGAAAGACACCCAAAGCCACCTCCTGGGAGACTGGAGAGGGATCGAGACATCCCCAGGTGATCCAGATTCCATGGCAAACTACACCACCACCAAGAACCTCAACGGAATAGGATGGACCCCAGTACCCTTCCCCTTACCTAGGAACTAGAGTGCCTGTGGGAAGAATCCCAAAGGCTGAAAATAGGAAGGGAATAGGGGAGGGATGGGGAGGAGGAGGAGGAAAGGGAAAAAGGGGGGATGGGGAGGATGGGATAGGGAAGGGGTGATTGGGGGGTAATTAGGTTCGGTCTTAGGAAGGAGACCAAAAGGTCTAATTTCTCAGACCAAGAGCCTCTTCACTGTGCCCTGCACAGAAAGGTATATCAGTATCCAACATTTTGTGATCATTTTTTGTGATATAATTTATATACCACATATGCCTTTGACCAACAATGATTAAGTCAGTCACTTACTCTAGAAAAAGTAAAGATTAGCTACTCTACCAGGTTCCAGGCAATTTGAGGTGTACAGAATTGAACTAGCCATGCTTCACAGTAGTGTCAACTCAATACACAATGTCATTTGTTTATATTTCACACAACCTTTCCTGTGTGTAATATGTACCTAGTATGGGAAGGCTTTAATTACTACTTTAACTGATCACAGCAGTTAAGAATCTATTAATTACAAAAACTTGATTAAATTTTCTTTTTATCTAAAATGAATATACCAGTAACTAAAAAGTGGGATCACTGTAAATTTGTCCTAACTTATCAGGTTTTTGTGCTTTTACTGAAAAATAATCTCCCTCTCTCCTACATACCCTAACTTGAGCCTATCTTTATAAAAAAAACTCAACTGTTTTTAGTAACCTACCATCTAGGTCTCCACCTTGACAGTAATCTTAAACTCCAGACTCACATCCAGCATATAACTAAGAAAGCTTCCAAAACAGTAGGTATCCTCGGCAGTGCCTCAGCATGACAGTGGCTTTCTTTGTACCAATCAAATTATGAAATGTAAACACCCATTGTAACCTTAGCAAAGAAATAAAATTTTTATTTTGATTTTCATTTTCATTTTGATACACTTGCAACATCTACCACATTGCTTCCCTATCAACCCTATCATATGCCTTTTCTAAGTCCATAAATGCAACGAGCACTTCCTTACATTTATCTAAATACTGTTTCCTTAAATGCTTCAATGCAAACACTTGGTCTATGTATCCCCTACCCTTCCTAAAGCCTCCTGGTTCATTTGCAATCCTACTCTTCATCTTACAATTAATTCTTTTAATAATAACCTCTTCATACACTTATACTCAACAGGCTTGTTTCCTTATAATTCTTACTCTCTTTTTTATCTTTTTTGTTTTTTCCTTTATACAAAGGGGCTATGCACCCTCTCTGCCAATCCCTCGATACCTTTCTCCTTTTCACACATTCAATGAACAAACCCACCAACCACTTCAAAACTAGTATGTCCCCCACCTGCTGTTAACATTTGTCTTGATCCCATCAATCTCATTGTACCCACAGCCTCACACACCTCCCCACATTTGCAACTGGCTCCTCCTCACTCCTTAAAGATGTTATACTTTCCTGCCCAATGCAACCTTTGCCTAACTTACAAGCATAGACTAATACCAGTGTCGACTGGTACCACAGGCAGGCTTTGCTTTATTATAACATGACAATATTCCAAATTATTATTTACATATATTATGCATTTCATTTCAAAATTCCTAGGGATGCAGGTGTTCCCTTGCCTCCTCAGAGGCTATGGTCCTTACATTAAATTTCATATGAATTTAGCTGTTTTTTTTTTCTTACAAATTTGCTGTATCTAGATAATCTTTTGAACTATGCACAAGTACATTTAACAGTATAATAAAACCTCATTTAATGAATATCAGATTTAACAGAGAAAAAAATAGCCTGTGTCCAGTGTCTGTAAATTCTGGAAACAAGACAAAATCCTTCATTTCCATAATTATTATTTTTACAATCTGCTGGCCAAACTGATTTTTGAAACACTGGACAAAGCTCACTGTTTCTAGAATTGTCCATTATTGTTACAATCTGCAGGGTAAGTTTATTTCAGAAAAGGGGCAAAGTCCATAGTTTTCCAAATTGTCTATCACTGTTATGATCAGAGCAAAACAATCTCAATATTCAGACAAAGCAATTTCATTACAGTGGTCCTTCGAGTCAAGATATTAATCCGATCCAAAACACATATCGTACCTCAAAACAATCACAACTCAAATCCCAAAATATATGGTTTTATGGTAATTTGTTCCAAGACCCCAAAAGTGCAACTTTTACTGTACCTTGCACTTGCAGGCACTGTATATCTTTTCATTTGCTGGTTTTGTATCCACAATAACAAGTCTTTCTCTGCCATTTTTCACTAGCTTTGATTATTCAGCCACTTTAACATCTTCTACAATGTCTTTGTGCTTTATAATGGTAGAGATGGTTGATTGTGGAAAACCATACTCATACACCAATACACTAATTATAACTCCTGCATCATGTTTTTTTAAATTTCTTGTTTGATCTTTAGAGAAACTGCCTGTTTACTGCATGCTTCAGGGATCATAATGGTGTTAAGTCACAAATGTGTATCGTTTCTCAAATTTTTCATCGCAACTCAAAACTAATTTCCTTTGTGAAGGCAAATCGCAACTCAAAATTATTGCAACCCCAGCCAATTGTAACTCAAGGGACCACTGTATTCAAAATTTAGCAGAAAATCAGTACTGCCAGACGCCCTCTCCCCTTATTAGTACGTTAAATCAGGGTTTCACTGTAATTATCTTTTCTCTAATTATTAAACATAACTGTTGGAATTGTATATTGTGTGCAGTGCTATCCACATTTTTAAAAGAAAAGAATAGTTAAATATGTCTAAAGAATTTACTTACAGATTATTACATTCGTGGGGAAGAGTTTAAACCCATAAGGAATTATACAGTGCTTGGGGAATGGAAGATAATCAGATTTGATCCAAGGAAAGAAAGGAAATATCCAACTGCTTGAATCAAGAGCCTTTCACCAATATCAAGGCACCTGCCTTGAAGGGTTTTACCTGTAGAGTTAAGTCTCTTCTGGCGTGGAGCCTTGCCAAGCTGTGCTGGAGTTGGTGCAAGGATAAACTTAGGCTTATCATCTAATTCTTCCTCTTCAAGACCACTTCCACCAGTATTTGAACCAACAGAAGCTAGAGGAATATTGGCAACCTGTGCTTTTACTTTCTGCTGTTGTTGCTGATTGTGCTGATATTGCTGGTGTTGCTGCTGCTGCTGCTGCTGCTGCTGTTGGTGGTGGTGTTGCTGCTGGTGGTGATGTTGCTGTTGCTGCTGCTGTTGCTGCTGCTGCTGTTGTTGTTGTTGTTGTTGTTGTTGTTGTTGTTGTTGTTGCTGTTGTTGTTGTTGTTGCTGTTGTTGCTGCTGTTGTTGCTGCTGCTGTTGTTGCTGCTGCTGTTGCTGCTTCTGCTGAAGAAGTTGCTGCTGCTGCTGTGATTGCTGCTGCTGTGGGTGATGCTGCTGTATCTGTTGTTGTTGTTGATGATGATGGTGATGATGTTGATGCTGCAACTGTTGTGAGGGTGACAACTGCTGTACTGGAAGAGTTATGGCTGCCAAAGACCCAGCTGCAGGCGAGTTTGTCACTATTGCTGCTGCTCCTCCACACCCTCTACCTGCAATCAATTATAAAAATAAAAAATAATTAAGAGCAACATCCTCATTGGAAACTACAACATAAAATTTACCATCCTTTATCTTTTATATTTACAATATCTCTGAGGTATTAAATTAACCCTTTCACTATCCAAACCCCTGAAATTAAGAGTGCTCACAATGTCTACATTTAAAAAAAAATCTTTTTCTGAAATGGTAGAGAATCTTTTTCTGAAGTTAATGACACCAAAAATATGAAATTTGATAAAAGACTTACAGAATTATGCAGGCACAAAGTTAGCAGTGTGGGTGCAAATTATGCATCAGCAAATTTGCCCATTTTGAGTCCTATTTTAAACCAATTCCATTGCTCAATTTGGCCAAATTCTTAGCAATTTTGCTAGGATGCTTTCTGTTCTATCAATTGAGCACAAGAAACTGCCAATTTAACTATTATAGTTACCCTATAAAGTGCACAGATGTCAGTAATTTGGCCAATTTTTTAGACAAAATTAAAAAAATATTAATTTACAAAGTCCAAAATAAGCACTGTAGATATTCCAGGTACTAAAAGAACATTTCCTCTGTTCATTAGTCATGTCCCCAGGCCTCTCTTATTACACCTGGCTTCTATTTTGAATTCATCACACAAAAAATTTAAGATTTACTCTATTTTTCTGATAAAATATAACTGGAATAATTGGTCATGGTTTATGGCATCCCAGAAGTTGAATCAGACCAATTAAAAACTCATAAAACAAACTGGGAGATTTAAGGAGTTTCTAACCTATCCTCAGGAATTTTGGAAAATCAAATATTTCCATTACAGTAGGACTCCTGTATCCAAGGGCCTGCCGTGAAAACGGAACCATGGATAGTAACAAACCCTATATTTACGTCCTATACATACCTATTATAAAGTTTAACTGATAAATTATGCACATTAAGTGGAGAATTATCACTTTTTTACTGACAGAAAGCACTTCACGGCTTCTCTTAGGCTTTGAGGAACTGCCAGCTTTTCTACTTTTGCACTTTGAGGGCCATTATTATGCAAAATTAAGAGGTATTTTTGGGCCACAGTAAATCGTGGATAACTGAAACCACAGATACCGAATCAGTGAATACAGGGGTTCTACTGTACTTTGAGACTGGTTTCACGACACTTCCAGTCCTGGAACCAACTAAAGTTACGGTGTCTTTATTTCAGCATTATGTTTCCCATTCTTAGTAGGCTGGTAGACAGAAATTGCCCAGGGAGACACTACCGTCCTGCCAAGTGAGTGTAAAATGGAAGCCTGTAACTGTTTTACATGATGGTAGGATTGCTGGTGTCTTTTTTCTTTCTCATAAACAAGCAAGATTTCAGGTATGTCTTCCTACTTCTACTTACACTTTCATCACACTACACATGCATGTACAAGCATATATATACACACCCCTCTGGGTTTTCTTCTATTTTCTATTTAGTCTTTGTTTTTGTTTATTTCTGCTTATCTTCATGGGGAAATGGAACAGAATTCTTCCTCTTTCAGCCATGCGTGTTGTAAGAGGCGACTAAAACGCTGGGAGCAAGGGGCTAGTAACCACTTATCCTGTATATATTACTGAAGAGAAACACTTCTTTTTCTTTTTGGGCCACCCTGCCTCAGTGGAATAAGGCCAGTGCATTGAAAGAAAGAAAGAAGTTTCCCATTCTATCAAATGATACCAAGAAACAACCAATAAAACCATAAAAACAATCCTAGAAGACACCTCAAATTTGCTACATATTTTAAAACAAACACAAGATCAGAGTTCTACTTTTCCAAACATGCACTAAGTGAGGCAGGATTTTTTTTCTTATACTGTGAACACTCACTGCATAGACCCATTCTCTCATATCTAGGCCAAAATTTACTGCTCATATCTGAGAGAGCTGAGCTCACAATGTATAACTACATGAGAGACCCTGGTGTCCATAACGTATTTGTACATGACAGATAGTGAAAGGGTTAAATAGAAATACTATGTATCAAACTCTCTGCACTATCAAGTATTAGAATATTTAGTAACAAGCTTTGCTCTTGCTAACAGAGAATTGAAAGGCATGATATTGTGATTGGAACAATACACAAATAACTGCATGAAACTTATGACAATGTTTTGGTCCAACTTAGACCATTAACTAGCCACTCAGAAGTGAAAAAGCAGAGGGAGCCAGTATATACATATATATATGAGAGGGGTGCAGGGCTGGGAGAATGAGAGGAACTGGTAGTATAATGGTGGTGGTAGTAGTGGTTGAGAATATGGAGGTAGTAGTAGCACTAGTGAGTCATTCTTCAGTGTTTTTTTTCCTTCTCTTTTCTTGTCCTAAGACTACCTCCACTACCACCATTGCCTCGCTTACTCTCCACTCTCTGACTCTTGTGTCACTACCACTACTTCCTTCTTATTACCACCTCTGCCACTATTGCACTACTACTACTACTTCCATTACCTCTACCACTACTTCCACCATTATACTACCACCTCTCATTCTCCTGCTCCCCTTTCCCTCTTGTGTATACATATACTGACTCCCTTCCCTTTGCACTTGTGTGTGACTAGTTAATGGTCCAAGTTTAACCGAAAAATCGTCATAAGTTTCCTTTTCCTATATGTGCTTGTCTGTGTACTCTCATTTATATTTGGATTTTTTAATAATGAAAGGAAAAAATATAAAAATTGGGTGAGGCATAAAGTTATAAAATAAACTGCTCAACATTATTAAATTATGCTAAGGATAAAGAAAACAAATGAGGATTTGGGGAAAAACAAAGGGATATAGATTAAATATTGCTCAGGAAGTGAAGGGAGAATGGAAATGAAACTTCTAGAAGTACAAAAATAAAATAAACTATATAAACAGAAGTAATGGAATAATAAATTTTAAGAAATAAACATATATTATACATGCAAATGTGAGTGATGTTAAAATTTAACAAAAAATAATATGAAAAGAGAAGGTAGAGGCATCTAGATATAGGTTAAAATTATGGAGTTATGACCAGTGATGTTAAAACATTCTTGTGACGTAGGTTAACATCACACAACACTTGTGCATGTAAGTATTTAGAGCACAGGCAGGGTGCTTTATGAGTCAATATAAACAACACTCTTGGGAAAAGAGCCAGGGTAGTAACATGTAGAAATGATTACAGAAATAACAACACAGAATAAATGAACAGTAATTGAATCAGTGTAAGATTAAAAGGTTGGTAAAATATTGCAAGAGGTCAATGAATTAAAGTGTTTGTAACCAGCACTATAAAATATGAAACAATGGAGAAAGAAATAAGGAGTCTGTTATTATTACTATAAATTCATGGTAAGCCAATCAACCCATAAGGGATATATACACAGGACCTGCAGAATGGGATGTAATCAGGTTAGATACAAATTGGGGAAAGCAGCCAAAATTCCTTGGATCAAGAGCTCTTCACCAGAATCAAAGCACAGCATCCCCTCTTAAAGGAAAGGAAAAACTGCAAGAGGGAAATTAAGCTTGAATCCTTAGAAGGCTAATGAGAGAAACATTACATTTAGGGAAAGTTCTAGACCCATAGGGGTCATGCAGGTACTTGCTTGCAGATACAGTATACAGTTCTTATAGTGTTCATCACCAGTTAGTCTAGAATATACCTTGACTGGTCCTAATTTACACATTCATAGTTATATGTGGTGGCATGACAGGCTGGTAATCTCCAGACTGCCACATGGCAGGTATGAATCCTGTTCACTTATTAGAACCATTAACATTCACTCATGGTGAATTTCTCAGTACACAACTATGTGCTTAATTTTTTTTAAACAAACTTAAATGAATACTACATTTTATCATTCAATGATTAGCATTTTCTGTAAGTAGTTTATCACAAGTGCAATTAAGTGTATGTATATCCCATAACATTTATATTATCTATACATATAAAGTGGATTGTTATCATAAATTATATTCCACCTTACAGTACATACAGGCGGGCCCTGCTTTACAGTGCTTCACTTTATGGCATTTCGATAAAGAAGCGGTTTTCAGTTATACCCATTCTTCATTCATTCAAACTTTTTACAATAAATATATTCACCACTCACTATAAGCTAAGGATGAAAATATTTTAAGGTAAGTAATGTGTGTATTGTATATGCATTTTTCAGGCCTAGCTCTACTGCTCACTTAATTTATGATAATGTAAACACGTTATCAGGCTTTTTTTATGCATTTGAAAGTAAAAAAAAAAAAAAAAGGCTATTTCACTTAACAGTGATTTTCACTTTACAACAGTAGCCTGGAACCTGACCTGCTGTATAAGTGGGGCCCTCCTGTAATTAGGTACACTATCTAATATTAAATGAAAAAATTATTTCACAAAATAACTAATAACAATATAAAGTATATATATAGCATCAACAATAATTATTTCTTCAACACTTTAAGGCAAACACTACCCAAATTAAATGAAATATACAGACTTATGTATAATACTATATACAGTTATACATGTTCAGGAAAAGTATTTTCAATTTTATAATAAGTTAATATCAAAAGTAGGAAAACTTTATGATAGCCAGAGAACACCTGCAGTACTTTGTGTTACTGTATTTCCTTATTTGTAGTCTACAGGGTTGAGCCAGGCTTGTAGTCTACAGGGTTGAGTCAGGCTTGTAGTCTACAGGGTTGAGTCAGGCTTGTAGTCTACAGGGTTGAGTCAGGCTTCTAGTCTACAGGGTTGAGCCAGGCTTATAGTCTACAGGGTTGAGTCAGGCTTGTAGTCTACAGGGTTGAGTCAGGCTTGTAGTCTACAGGGTTGAGCCAGGCTTGTACTCTCAGTCACCTACTCTATCATAACTTCTTTAAAAATATAACTAGCTGCAGTACACACCACATTCTCCTTCAGATTTGCATTTCAACAGTTCTGTTTGCAGATAATTTACATACATCTTTGCAAAACCTTTTTCCGGCTAAAGATATACTGGGTAGGTTTAAGAATATAGTGCTAGAGTGCACAGCAGTGTTCTATGGTTATAGTAGGGTGGGTGTGATTATAGTAGGGTGGGTGTGGTTATAGTAGGGAGGGTGTGGTTATAGTAGAGTGGGTGTGGTTATAGTAGGGTTGGTGTGGTTATAGTAGGGTGGGTGTGGTTATAGTAGGGTGGGTGTGGTTATAGTAGGGTGGGTGTGGTTGTAGTAGGGTGGGTGTGGTTATAGTAGGGTGGGTGTGGTTATAGTAGGGTGTGTGTGGTTACAGTAGGGTGTGTGTGGTTACAGGAGGGCAAGTGTGGTTATAGTAGGGTGGGTGTGGTTATAGGAGGGTGGGTGTGGTTATAGGCAGGTGGGTTTGGTTATAGTAGGGTGTGTGTGGTTATAGGAGGGCAAGTGTGGTTATAGTAGGGTGGGTGTGGTTATAGGAGGGTGGGTGTGGTTATAGTAGGGTGGGTGTGGTTATAGTAGGGTGTGTGTGGTTATAGGAGGGCAAGTGTGGTTATAGTAGGGTGGGTGTGGTTATAGGAGGGTGGGTGTGGTTACAAGAGGGTGGTGTGGTTATAGGGGGGTGGGTGTAGTTACAAGAGGGTGGGTGTGGTTACAGGAGGGTGGGTGAGGTTATAGGAGGGTGGATGTGGTTATAGAAGGGTGGATGTGGTTATAGAAGGGTGGGTGAGGTTATAGGAGGGTGTAGGAGGGTGGGTGAGGTTATAGGAGGGTGGGTGAGGTTATAGGAGGGTGAGGGTATAGGAGGGTGAGGTTATAGGAGGGTGAGTTTGGGAGGGAATATGAATAGCTGATGGAATGACAAAGAGTTGTAAAGGAGAAATTGTCAGAATACAAAATGTTTTTAAAATGAAAAAAATGATGTATTGAACACAGAGTTACAGAGGAAAAAAGTGAGGTAAAAGGAGTGATGAAGGAGTACAGAAAGAAATTATTCATAGCAAATTTTGCTAAAAAGAAAAAAAAACAGTTTTGGAGAGAGATTAATAAGTTAAGAAAGCCTGGGAAGTTAATGGTCTTGAAAGTTAACCCTTTCACTGTCTCCCACATCACTGATGCCAGTGTCACTCATGTACATCCAAGCTTTAAGCACAGCTCCCTCAAATATGCTGTAAGCAGTAAATTTTGGCCTAGACATGAGAGAATGGGTCTGTGCCGTAATTGTACCCAGTACAGTATTAAAAAAAAATCCTGCTCAATGCAGTGCATAATGGGATATGTAAACCTCTGACCTTCTTTTTTATTTATTTAAATAAACACTAAATACATTGAGCTGTTTATAGGGTGGTTTTTATGGTTTTATTGGCCATTTCTTGATATCAATAGAGATGATTTTAGTTAGTTTCAGGCCACAAGTACATTGAAATAGGGCTCATAAGCAGCAGAAATATTCGATTTTTGGCAATTTTCCTCAAGGGAAGGGCCCCTCTGGCCTCCACAAACTGTTTTTAAGAGATCCATTTCAATTATTGTGACAGCCTGGAGGCCTGGTCACAGATTGGGCCATGTGGGCACTGATCCCCAAAACCCTCTCCAGGTATCCTAAACCATGGCCAATTATTCTTGGTTATATGTATTTTATTAACCTGAGAAACAGGGTAAAAAATTTTATTTGTTGTATGATGATGGATTCAAAATGGAGGGCAAGTGTTATATAGTATAGAGACCCTGGGACATGATTAATGAACAGAGAAAAATTGCTTTAGCAAATTTTGTGTAAAATTGGCCAAATTACCAACTTTTATACACTGAAGAATTATCAGCGAAATGGCTAGGAGTTAGGTTGAACTGAGCATTGGAAATAAGACTCAAAGTAGGCAAAATTGCCAGTGCATAAATTGCACCCAGACTGCCAAACTTGCACATGCATAATTTCACATGTTTTCCCATCAAATTTCACATTTTAGGTGTTATTACCTTCAGAAAAAGATTATCATTTCAGAAGATATTTTTTTAAATCCTAATGGTCAGCACTTTTAATTTTGGGGGTCAAGACAATGAAAGAGTTAAAAATGAAAGAGGATGATGCTAGATATGGATATGAAGGTACTGGAATGATGATGAGAATATTTCAGAAACAGTTGAATGTTGATGAAAGCAAGGTAGTGGTATCATATCACTACCTTGCTCCCATCATCAATTATATCTGGTAGGAAAAGGAAGAGTCAAGAGGTGAATTTGGGTAAAATGCACGAGCCAATGATGAAAAACTAAACACAATGGCAGTATGATGCAATCCTTTATTGACTACATTTCACCCACACAGGGCTTTATCAAGTCACAAACAGATCTGTTTGTGTGTTCATAAAGCCCACTGTGTGGACAAAACATAGTCAATAAAGGATCGCATTATGCTGCATTTGTGTTTATTTTTCCGTGTTGGTATTTTATACCACTCATCTCCATCAGCCAATGAGCAGAATGAAAGGGGGTAAGGCACCTGGGATAGATGGGATGAAGACTGAAATGTTAAAACAAGGCAGGGCTATAGTTTTGCAATGGTATGTGTGCTTGCTCAATACATGCATTAATGAAGGGAGAGTATCTAAGGATTGGCAGAAAGCATGCATAGTTTCCTTGTATAAGAGCAAAGGGGATAAGAAAGAGAATGTAAAAATCATAGGGAAATAAGTCTTCTGAGTATGCAGGGTAAAATATATGGCAGAGTTATTACTGGAAGGGTTAGGGATAAGACAGAAAAGAGGACTGAAGAGAAAAAGTGAAGATTTAGAAAGTGCAGGGAATGTGTATCTATAATGAAGCATGTAAGCTAACACCACTCAGACAAGGGTAAGGATTTGTCACATACATGGTGGATAGGGGAGAAATGTGGCAGCTATTGCTAATGTATGGACTAGCTAGTATAGTATGCTCTTAAAAGCAGTAGTTTTTATGGAGGGGCTCATGTTAAGGTTGTGATATCATCATGGTTGTTTCATATATTTCATAGATGAGATGCAGAATAATGCAAGGGTATCGGAGGGAGGTGGGGGGACTAAAAGGTAATGAATACGAGACAAGGTGGGAGTTATCAATATTGATCTTTTCCAATGACAGTTCTTTTGGGAGATTTTAAAGAGAAGTGTAAAGGTTGGTGGATGAGTTTGAGAGTAAGGTGATGAGAGGAATAAAAAGTTTCACAATGAAAAACTGGATACATATTAGATTGAAAGTATGGTGGAAGTGAATGTATTTAGATATTTGAATGTGAATATTTTGGCAGATAGATATATGAAAGATGGGGTGAAACATAGAACAGGCAAAGGAAAAAGTATAGATAGTGTGCTGAGGCATCAGAAGAAGAGAGCACCAGACAGGACACAAAGGGCAAGGCAAGGTAGAATAATGTAGTAATTAATGATGTAAAAATGAAAAGCAACTGGATAAAAGCTATAAATAGAATGTGTTTTAAAGATGGCACTTTCAGATGCGGAATCAAAAACAGAAGCTGAAAATAGACTGTGCACTCATAATAAATTGAAATCAAAATGTGCTGGACGGTACCACAACCTGACAAACCTCACACAGTGAGATGACCACGGGCAATTCTGGTATGGCCAATATGAGGTCAGACAAGTTTCCCAATTTTAACTTGAAACTGTGTTTCTTGTGTTACTTTTAAGAAAATATAGTCTTTGCTAGTTTTATGTGCCTTTTAGACATATTGTACTACAGCATTCCTATTTCTTTTTCTCTTCCAGCATTGGCATATCTAATGTACTGTTTCTCTTCACAAAGGATTGATCTCAGTTTGGTGGCCATTTCAGAACTTGATTTTGTACTTTCTCCAATATCTTTGTGTTTCTTATGACAGGAGTTTAAGACTACTTTGGTATGTTTCAGCTCTGGTCTATAATTATAAGGTAGTAAATAACTTCATCTTATCCCCATTTTTTGGAATTAAAAGCCATTTATTGGTCAAGATTGGAGATACTGTCGATGTTATTGTAAAATCTCACACGTATTTTCAATCTAGAGGTTGAGAGGCATGACCTGCAACTAGGCAGAACTCGTTATACTTCTAATCTTGACCTATGGGAGGAAAATATTAACATGAAATGCTACTGATAAATTTTAAATTCAAGTTCATCTAAAGAACTATTTAAAAATACTACATATAGTATATGATACAATATATACAGAATAGGGTGAGAGGATTATTATTATTATTACAGTCATGGAGGAGTGCTAAACCCACAGGGATCATAGGGCAAGATGGAAAATACACATAATAGAAGCATGTGTAAGACATGGAGTACCAAAGAATGATAAATGTAAAATATCACCATCATGGATATATTCGATGATGGTGTGAACATATATATTAATGGGGGCTAGTATGCATGCAGGTAAAATATATAAGTGATATAGAGCAGACCCTCAACATCATGGTCCATGGTGTTAGAACCATCATACAAGTGGACCATGATACTATATCACTAAATGCAACAAACTAGATATGTCATGCTCTATGAATAATGGACCACAAGATAAAAAGTCACCCAGAAACACTATTACTATTAAATAGAAGGTTTAAAGAGCTTTCTCTTCTGGCAATTTGTTTAGGTACACAAATATTTATAGTAATATTAAAGCATTATGTAAAATACATAATAAACTTTGTCATTATATTATCAATATTGTGTTTATATTTTACAAATGACTTGGAGGCTGTATAAATTTGTAGTGGAGGGGAGGGGTAGGGGGTCATCCTAGGACAGGACTGAGGGAGGGGGGTAAAGGAGGTTTTGTGTGAAAGGGGCTTGTACATGCAACAGGCATGTGTGAGCATGTTAGATAAGAGTTAACGGAGACGAATGGTTTTTGGAACCTGACAATCTGTTGGAGTGTGAGCAGGGTAATATTTTGTGAAGGGATTCAGGGAAATTGGTTAGCCAGACTTGAGTCCTGGAGGTGAGAAGTACAGTGGACCCTCGACCAGCGATGGCATCGATTAACGATAAATCTGACTAGCGATACATTTTATCGCAAAAATTTTGCCTCGATTAGCGCTAAAAAAACTCGACCAACACTATTCGTTCCGTCTGAGATGTGTCCACTTCTGGCTAGTGTTTACAAGCCAGCCAACCACCACGGTCGCTTCCAAGCATACAATCGGAACATTTCATATTATCACAGCCTTTTTAGCCCTTTCAGGGTCCGTCCCGTAGATCTACGGCTGGTTGGTGAGTGTCCAAACCGTAGATCTATGCCAAAATTCTAGCGCCGTCAAATTTAGCGCGAAAGCGCTCATAGGCCTACATATGAGAGAATGGGTCTGCGCCGTGGGTGTGCGCCGTAAACAAAAAATCTAGGCGCCTGCATAGCATTGTGGGAACGCCGGCTCAGTCACCCTTGTTCACCATGCCTCGTCGCAAGTCAGCTCTCACTCCCCGGAAAATTGGGACTCTCCTCTTCCTGTCTGATAGTTCTGACACTGATAGAAGTGGAAATGAAGACGAATTCTACGGCTTTGATAAGTTAGTGACCGAAAATAATGACCAGGATATCGACAATAGTGCAGAAAACCCCGACGATCCTCGACCTTCTACCTCTGGTGTGGGCACTCGTGACTCACCGTCGGGTGTTCCTAAACGTAAGAGAAAACTAATATTTTCCCGTGGCCTGGCCTCTGACTTCAGTAATGACGATGATTCTGACGTGGATTGTGATTTTATTGCGCTCGACGATCATTCGAGTAGTGATAGTGAGGAAACATATTCACCAGTGAAGCACTCGGGTAGTGTACCCTATGCTGTGCCCAGGGGACGGAGTACATCCCGGAGTACATCCCGTGGCCCTACACCCGTTTTAGGTAGTGATAGTGAGGATGATGTGGCTACACTTGGCATGGATGGGCCACAGACATCAGTGGATGGTGTTAGTGGGGCTGGTGGTGGTAGTGGCACCGCCATGCGTGACTCGCTGTGCCACGCGGGAACCCACGCTGCTGACTCGTCAGTTCAAGGACAAAGCGGAGCGTCACCCACCAGCCCGCCACAACCACCCGTACAACCAGCCTATGATGTCCAGTATCCACCAGCAAACCGTATCTGGGATTGGCAGCAAAATCCCAATTTTGTTCCCAGCCCTCACCACTTTGATGACTCGCAAAGTGGAATTCTACCTACCTGTCCCCTTGGAACCACGGCCAATGAACTGGAATTCTTTGAATTATTCTTTGACCAGCCATTGATGGAAATTATTGTCAGGGAAAGTAATAAGTATTTTCAGTACACCATGGCAAATACGATCTTATCACCACAGTCAAGACTACACAGGTGGAAAGAGACGACTGTTGCAGAAATGTATTTGCTTTTTGCAACAATAATGCTTATGCCTCACATCTATAAGCATAATATAAAAGCATACTGGTCCACAGATCGGCTAATTTGTACCCCATCCTTCAGTGAAATAATACCAGTGAACAGGTTTATCTTACTGTTACGTATGTTGCACTTCTCTGACAAAACCAGGCCTGACAGAAGTGACAGGTTATACAAGATTAGAAATGTTTTCATGTATCTCAAACAAAAGTTCAGGATATACTTTTATCCATTCAAGAATCTTGTAATTGACGAGTCTTTGATTTTGTTCAAAGGTAGACTGTCATTCAAGCAGTATATACCGAGCAAGAGGAACCGCTTTGGTATAAAATTGTTTGTACTCTGTGATTGTGACAGTGGCCTGGTGTTGGATATTGTTGTATACACGGGTAGTAAAACATTGAAAGATACCAAGATGTTATTGGGTATATCAGGTGACGTAGTGAGAAACATGATGGCACCTTATCTTGGTAAGGGCCATACATTATATACCGATAACTGGTACACAAGCCCATTACTCAGTGATTTCATGCGAGTGAACAAGACAGATGTGTGTGGCACAGTGCGTTCTAATCGTAAACATATGCCCAGGCTCAACGCAGGTGTTCGTGGTGATGATGTGCAGGTGTTTACTGCCAATGACATCATGGCATTACGGTGGCATGACAAACGAGATGTCACATTGTTGACAACCATTCACCGTAATGAAATGCAAGACAGTGGCAAAGTTGATCGAGTGACTAATGAACGTATTCGAAAACCAGTGACAGTGATTGATTATACACAAAACATGCGCTTGGTTGACAAGTGTGACATGCAGATTGGTTTTGTTGACTGTGTTCGTAAGAGTTACAAGTGGTACATGAAACTTTTCTTCCATCTCATGGACATTTCAATGCTGAATGCATATAATATGTACCAAATAAAGACTGGTAACAGACCACCGTATGGTGAATTTTGTTTGTTGTCAGACAACTCATAATGAAGTACCAGGTAACAACACCTGCAATACAACATGGTCCTCGAATTCATCACAATATACCCAAGCGTTTGAGAAGAGAAGGTGATCATTTCATAATACAGCTTCCTTCAACTCAAAAGAAATTTGCTCAGAAGAGATGCATTGTCTGTGCACAAACAAAACGACGGCAACAAAGACGCAAAGACACTCGGTTTATGTGTGAGGAATGTAAGGTGCCTCTGTGCATGGTGCCTTGTTTCAAGGAGTTCCACAAGCTCCAGCAGTTCTAAAACCATGTCCAGTGATTGTAAATATGTAAATATATGATAGAACATTAGTATTATACAATATTTGTGCATGTTTATTGTAATAAACAACAGTGGTAAACAATAATATGATAACTTTAGTGCGGTTATTGTGTTCAATACAGTGAGTATATATATATCAATTATATACAGTATTGGTCTCTCAGGCCCCAAATGTTAGTAGGAATAGAAAAAAATTGGAAAAGAAAAGAAAAAACAACTAAAACAACAAAATAATATAATACGCGTATGTGGAATTCGTCGATGTTGCCGCCACCACATCATTTTCTACAAACTTCTTGGCACTGTATCTCGGTAAGTACTGATCAGATTCTAATTTTTTTTGTTTTATTACCTTCACAAAAATATGCTCTTTAATTCTGTAAGAAAAAATAATTTTTTTTTTTTTCAAAATTTCTTGGACACTGGTGCGTGACTTCAGATTTTGGCCTTGGACCCTGAAAGGGTTAGTGATTGCACCTGCAAAATAAGTCACCATGGGCCCCAAGAAAGCTTCTAGTGCCAACCCTACAGCAAAATGGGTGAGAATTACTATGGATATGAAGAAAGAGATCATTGCTAAGTATGAAAGTGGAGTGCGTGTCTCCGAGCTGGCAAGGCTGTACACAAAACCCCAATCAACCATCGCTACTATTGTGGCCAAGAAAACGGCAATCAAGGAAGCTGTTCTTGCCAAAGGTGCAACTATGTTTTCGAAACTGAGATCGCAAGTGATAGAAGATGTTGAGAGACTGCTATTGGTATGGATAAACGAAAAACAGACAGCAGGAGATAGCATCTCTCAAGCGATCATATGTTTAAAGGCTAGGAAGTTGCATGATGATTTAATTAGAAAAATGCCAGCAACTAGTGGTGATGTGAGTGAATTTAAGGCCAGCAAAGGTTGGTTTGAGAGATTTAAGAATCGTAGTGGCATACATAGTGTGATAAGGCATGGTGAGGCTGCCAGTTTGGACCAAAAAGCAGTTGAAAAATATGTGCAGGAATTCAAGGAGTACATGTACATAGACAGTGAAGAACTGAAACCTGAACAAGTTTTAATGGTGACACTGACAATGTTGTGAAACACTTTAGGAATGTCATAAAGGAACAGGAGGTACAGGCCTCTATGGGCAGATATGTTGTGCGACAGAGGTCCAGTGACTCTCAAGCTGGTCCTAATGGCATTAAAAGAAGAAGGGAAGTAACCCCGAAAAAGGACTTGCCACCTCAAGTCCTAATGGAAGGGGATTCCCCTTCTAAACACTAAGACCATCAACACACTCCCCTCTTCCCATCCCATCAATCATCACCAGATCTTCAATAAAGGTAAGTGTCATGTAACTGTGCATGTCTTCTTCAGTTTGTGTGTATTAAAATTAATATTTCATGTGTTAAAATTTTTTTTTTCAATACTTTTGGGTGTCTTGCACGGATTAATTTGATTTCCATTATTTCTTATGGGGAAAATTAACTTGACTAACGATTATTTTGACTAAAGATGAGCTCTCAGGAACGGATTAATAGCGTTAGTCGAGGGTCCACTGTACAATGCCTGCACTTTAAAAGGAGGGGTTTGGGATACTGGCTGTTTGTAGTGACATCTGAATTGTCATATCTGAGCACCTGAACAAAGGCAGTGATTATGTGTGAATGATAGTGAAAGTGTTTTTCTTTCTTATTTTTTGGGTCACCTTGCTTTGGTGGGTGATGGCCAACATAATCAATTTTTTTTTTACAAATTTAGAATATGTAATTAAAATTGTCCCAGACTTACAAAATCACAACAGAATGATTGTAGACAACATGTAGAATGAGCAGAATTCAAACCAATGGCAATTCAGTCCTTAACCCCTAAACGGTCCAAACAAATCGACGTTCAAATTCGTAGTGCTACAAAAGTAGATCTACTTTTTTTAACATATTTTCAAATGTAACAAAAAAAAATGTAGATAAAAGTTTTTTTACACGTTTTCAAATGTAAAACAAAAAAGAAGATCTACATTTTTTTACATACTTTCAGATGTTGAAAAAACGTATATATACGTTTGGACCATTTAAGGGTTAAACAAGCAGGCCAGTGGTCACTGGGACCTATGCTAGCACTCCTAGTGTAAATTAATGAATCTTATTAGGTTAGAAAGGAAAAGTGGTTACAGCATTTACCTATTAGTTTTAGGGCTAGTTTATAATGGGTTTGAATTCTGCCCATTCTATAAATTAACAGTTTCTGTCATACACAGCAATGACAGTTGGCACATAAGAGTAGTAGTACAAGCAGCTGTTTCAATCTTATTGTGAGGAAAATGCCAAGTCTGAGCACAGTGCTTGTATGGATATTGTAAAGTTCTATTACTCAAATAGTACCATATGCAGGTGTTGGCTCTCTTTAATTCTCACTGCTTATGATATACAGTACCAAAAATTAATTATGTTTTACAAATATATTTAACCCTTTCAGTTGCTGTCACTTACAACTATGTCACCGAGGCCAAGGTCCTTCATGTATTATTATAATGAAATAAAGTGCTAAACCGACAAGGGTCATGGTCCTTCATGTAGTTCTACGTCATGAGCTCAGCTTGCTAAGATAAGCTGTAAGTGGAAAATTTGGCCTAGATATCAGAGAATGTAGTGAGTGTACAAAGTTTAAAAAAAAAAATCCCACCCCATGTGGTGCAAGATGGGAAAAACAAAAACTCTGACCATGTGTATAGTTAAAACAGCAACTTTGAGATTTTCCCAGATGGTTTTTATGGACTTACTGGCTGTTTCTTGGTATCATTTGATAGAATTGAAGACATACTACTGAAATAAAGATGATTTTTGATTGGTTTCAGAATGGGAAGTAGCTTGAAATTGAGCTCATAGTGGAATTATTCGATTTTTGCCCATATTCATGAAGATGGGCACAGCCCTGCTATATCTCCCATCTCTTTTATGGGTTTTTAATAGGTCTGATTCAATTATTGGGACACTGTAAACCATGACCAATAATTCCTGGTTATATTTTATCTGAGAAAATAGATAAATCTTCTATTTTGTGTGATTAAGAATTCAAAGTGGAACTCAAGTGTAATATAGGAGAGGTCTGGGGATGTGATTAACCCTTTCAGGGTCCAAAGGCCAAATTTCAAAGTGCACACCAGTGTCCAAGAATTTTCAAAAAATAATTTTGTTATTTTTTCTTGTGAAATGGTAGAGAATCCTTTTCTGGAGGTAATAAAACAAAAAGTACAAAATTTGATGGAAAACTGACGAAATTATGTTCTTGCGAATTTTGATGTGTCAGCGATACGGTGGACCCCCGACATTCGATACTAATCCATTCCTGAGAGCTCATCGAATGTCGAAAATATCGAAGTCGAATTAATTTTCCCCACAAGAAATCATGGAAATCAAATTAATCCGTGCAAGACACCCAAAAGTATGAAAAAAAAAAAATTTTACCACATGAAATATTAAGTTTAATGCAATAGAATAATTACAATAACAACAATAACAATAGAATAATAACAATAGAATAATTGACACTTACCTTTAACACTTAAACGGTCCAAACGTATATAGTATACGTTTCTTCGACATTTGAAAGTATGTAAGAAAATGTACATCATCTTTATTTTTTTACATTTGAAAATGTGTAAAAAAAACTTTTATTTACATTTTTTTTTGTTATATTTGAAAATATGTAAAAAAAAACATAGATCTACTTTTGGAGCAGTACGGATTTGAATGACGATCTATTTGGACCGTTTAAGTATTAATGAAGATCTGGTGACGATTGATGGAATGGGAGGAGGGGAGTGTCGAAGTTGTTACTGTTTAGAAGGGGAATCCCCTTCCATTAGGACTTGAGGTAGCATGTCCTTTTCTGGGGTTACTTCCCTTCTTCTTTTAATGCCACTTGGACCAGGTTGAGAGTCACTGGGCCTCTGTTGCCATTCCTTTAAGATTTGTCTAAAATGGGCCATAACATTGTCATTGAAATAGTCACCAACACGGCTTGCAATAGCTGTGTTAGGGTGATTTTCATCCATAAAGGTTTGCAGTTCAACTCACTTTGCACACATTTCCTTAACCTTTGAAGTAGGCACAATGGATTCCACAACTGGCATAGGCTTCTCAGGGTTAGCCCCAAACCCTTCAAAATCTTTCTTAATTTCCATACTAATTCTCACCCTTTTTACCACAGGGTTGGCACTAGAAGCTTTCTTGGGGCCCATGGTGGCTTTTTTTGCAGAAACAAGCACCAAAAACAGTGATAATATGGATAATATGGATTGTACCGAATGTATCCTTAGATGCGCGCACACTGGCTGTAAACACTGGCACACACGGGACAGTTCAGGCCACACGTGGACACGTCTCGTATGAATCGTATCGAAGGTTGGGTTTTCCATCGAATGTCGAGGCGAAATTTGTGTTAAAATGCATCAAATGTCGGGGGTCCACTGTATTTATGCATCGGCAATTTTGCCGACTTTGACTCCTATTTTTAGGTCAATTATATTACTCCAGTCGACCAAATTCTTAGCTATTCCATTAGTATTACGTATATTCTATCAAATGAGCACAAGAAATTGCCAAGTCAACTGTTTCAACTACAAAATAAAGTGATCGGAAATTGGTAATTTGGCCAATTTAACCCTTTCAGGGTTTCGGACGAACTAGTATGGCTTACGCACCAGGGTTTTTGACGTACTAGTACGCCTAAATTCTAGCGCCCTCAAATCTAGTGAGAGAAAGCTGGTAGGCTTACATATGAAAGAATTGGTCTATGTGGTCAGTGTGTGCAGTATAAAAGAAATCCTGCAGCACACAGTGCGTAATGAGAAAAAAGAAATTTGACAGTGTTTTTTGGATTAAAACAGTGACTTTGCACTGCATTTTCGTATGGTATTTATAGTTGTATTCTAGTTTTCCTGGTTTCATTTTATAGAATGGGAGATATATTACAAAAATTGAGATGATTTTGACTGGTTTTACGATGAAAAGTACCTTGAATTTGAGCTCAAAGTAGCAGAAATGTTCGATTTTTACCAAAGTTCAAAAGTAAACAAATCATGCTAAGCGTCCAATACACGTCAACTGGTGAGTCTAATATTCTTTCACAAGTGCGCCGATATTATTTAAACCATTTCTACACTAATGCAGTAGTCTGCATAACAGTAAATCTTCTATTTTTTTGAGAATAAAAATTCAAAGTGGAAAGCAAAAGAATATAAGAGGGACGTGGGGACGTGACTAATGAACAGAGGAAATGTTATTTTAGTGCCAGGAATGTCTTTCTTGTTTATTCTGGACCCTATTTGGAAATTGGCATCTTTTGAAATTTGTGTGAAATTGGCAAAATTGCTAAATTCTGACCACTGTACTGGATAGTTGAAATTGGTAAATGGGTGGTTTCTTGTACTCAATCGATAGAAAAAATGGAGTTCTAGCGAAATAGTTATGATTTTTGTTGACTAGTAAACTGGAATTGGCCAAAAATACGACTCAAAGTGGGCAAAATCGCCGATGCGTAAACACTGTCGAGACTGCTAACTTCGCGAGAGTATAGTTCCGTAAGTTTTCCATCAAATTTCATACTTTTGGTGTCACTATGATCGGGAAAGGATTCTCTATCTTTTCATAAGAAAAAATCATTTTTTTTTAAATTTGGGCAACCCTGAGAACAAGTCAGGGAGAGGGCCTGGGGACCCTGAAAGGGTTAATGCAAAGTTCAAAATATTCTAATTTCAAAATAGGGTCCAGAATAAACAATGCAGGCATTCCTGGAACTAAACTAAGATTTCCTCTGTTCATTAGTTATGTTTTCAGGCTTTACAAATGAATTCCATTTTGAATTTTTATTCACATAATGAATTTTTATTCAAACAAAAAAATAGAAGATTTACTGTTATGCAATACTGTAATAATGGTATAAATAATATCACCACATTTGTGAACATATATTAGACCCACCAGCTGGCGTGTATTAGACGTGTGGGATCACTTGTTTACTCTTAAACATTGGCAAAAATTTAACATTTCTGCTATTTTGAGCTCAGTTTCAACCCCTTTCCATTACTAAAACCAATCTGTAATATATCTGTAATATATCTTCCATTCTATCAAACGAGACCAAGAAATTGGAAATACAGCTTTAAAAAACACGGACCCTCAAAGGGTTAATGAACAGAGGAAATGTTTTAGTGCCAGGAATGTTTACATTGTTAATTTTGCTCAGTTTTAAAAATAAAAAAAAATTCAAATTGTTCTTTATTCTGCTTAAAACTGACCAAATTACCGAATTCTGTGCACTTCGTACGGCAGTTGAAATAACTGAATACATGGTTTATTGTGTTCAATCAATAGAACAGAAGGCATACAAGCAAAATTGCTAAGAATTTCATCAAATGGAGCAATGCAATTACCTTAAAATTGGACTCAAAAGAGGGCAAAATCGCTGAAACGTAAATTGGAGTGACTATTAACTTTGTGCCACAGTAATTCAGTAAGTTTTCCATCAAATTTAGTACTATTACTGTCATTACCTTCAGAAAAAATTCTATACCATATCAGAAGAATTTTTTTATTTAAAGTGGACACTGAGAATAATATTAATTTCAGGGATCTGGACAATGAAAAAGTTAGTCCAAAAGTGAATGGAGTGAATGGAAACACATGGTTTTTGGGGCCTGACAAGCTGTTGGAGTGTGAGCAGGGTAATATTTTGTGAAGGGATTCTGGGAAACCGGCTAGCCGGACTTTAGTACTAGAGGTGGGAAGTACAATGCCTGCACTTTAAATGAGGGGTTTGGGATATTGGCTGTTTGGAGTGACATCTAAACTATTGTATCTGTGAGCCTCTGCAAACACAGTGATTGTGTGTGAATGATGGTGAAAGTTTTCGAATAATGGTGAAAGTGTTTCTTTCTTTGGGTCACCCTGCCTCGATGGGAGACGGCCGTGTTAAAAAAAATTATGGAAACGAACTATGAATTAATACCTACTGTGACTTTTCTTGTGGCTCATTGAATTTGGGTAAACTGTACAAGGCAGCAGAATGTGACTAGTTGGACCCCTACAGATTAAGAGCCTCCTATGAATACTGTACAACAACATGCTGATGCACTTCTGCAATTACCTAATTAACCTAATTAACAGCTCTAGCTGTTAGTCCATGTTAATATTTTTAACCCCTGCATTTTTTTTATTTTTTATTATCACACCGGCCGATTCCCACCAAGGCAGGGTGGCCCGAAAAAGAAAAACTTTCACCATCATTCACTCCATCACTGTCTTGCCAGAAGGGTGCTTTACACTACAGTTTTTAAACTGCAACATTAACACCCCTCCTTCAGAGTGCAGGCACTGTACTTCCCATCTCCAGGACTCAAGTCCGGCCTGCCGGTTTCCCTGAATCCCTTCATAAATGTTACTTTGCTCACACTCCAACAGCACGTCAAGTATTAAAAACCATTTGTCTCCATTCACTCCTATCAAACACGCTCACGCATGCCTGCTGGAAGTCCAAGCCCCTCGCACACAAAACCTCCTTTACCCCCTCCCTCCAACCCTTCCTAGGCCGACCCCTACCCCGCCTTCCTTCCACTACAGACTGATACACTCTTGAAGTCATTCTGTTTCGCTCCATTCTCTCTACATGTCCGAACCACCTCAACAACCCTTCCTCAGCCCTCTGGACAACAGTTTTGGTAATCCCGCACCTCCTCCTAACTTCCAAACTACGAATTCTCTGCATTATATTCACACCACACATTGCCCTCAGACATGACATCTCCACTGCCTCCAGCCTTCTCCTCGCTGCAACATTCATCACCCACGCTTCACACCCATATAAGAGCGTTGGTAAAACTATACTCTCATACATTCCCCTCTTTGCCTCCAAGGACAAAGTTCTTTGTCTCCACAGACTCCTAAGTGCACCACTCACTCTTTTTCCCTCATCAATTCTATGATTCACCTCATCTTTCATAGACCCATCCGCTGACACGTCCACTCCCAAATATCTGAATACGTTCACCTCCTCCATACTCTCTCCCTCCAATCTGATATTCAATCTTTCATCACCTAATCTTTTTGTTATCCTCATAACCTTACTCTTTCCTGTATTCACCTTTAATTTTCTTCTTTTGCACACCCTACCAAATTCATCCACCAATCTCTGCAACTTCTCTTCAGAATCTCCCAAGAGCACAGTGTCATCAGCAAAGAGCAGCTGTGACAACTCCCACTTTGTGTGTGATTCTTTATCTTTTAACTCCACGCCTCTTGCCAAGACCCTCGCATTTACTTCTCTTACAACCCCATCTATAAATATATTAAACAACCACGGTGACATCACACATCCTTGTCTAAGGCCTACTTTTACTGGGAAATAATTTCCCTCTTTCCTACATACTCTAACTTGAGCCTCACTATCCTCGTAAAAACTCTTCACTGCTTTCAGTAACCTACCTCCTACACCATACACTTGCAACATCTGCCACATTGCCCCCCTATCCACCCTGTCATACGCCTTTTCCAAATCCATAAATGCCACAAAGACCTCTTTAGCCTTATCTAAATACTGTTCACTTATATGTTTCACTGTAAACACCTGGTCCACACACCCCCTACCTTTCCTAAAGCCTCCTTGTTCATCTGCTATCCTATTCTCCGTCTTACTCTTAATTCTTTCAATTATAACTCTACCATACACTTTACCAGGTACACTCAACAGACTTATCCCCCTATAATTTTTGCACTCTCTTTTATCCCCTTTGCCTTTATACAAAGGAACTATGCATGCTCTCTGCCAATCCCTAGGTACCTTACCCTCTTCCATACATTTATTAAATAATTGCACCAACCACTCCAAAACTATATCCCCACCCTGCATGACAGGTGATAAAGGGTTTAAATTTTTATATTTACCAGATTATGATATTGTTAATCTTCTGTGGACAATATTAACAGCAAATATTGATTTGGAGGGGCCCCCACAATACTGGAAATTTGTGGGTTCCAGAAGCCATAGTGATAAATTTAAATTTATGTATACCGTGGACCCTCGAATTTCGTAATTAATCCGTTCCAGAGTGTGTGACGAAAGTTGAAATTTATGAATGGTGAAACCACTTTCCCCATATGAAATAATTTTTTTTTTTTTTTCAACAAGTCGGCCGTCTCCCACCGAGGCAGGGTGACCCAAAAAAGAAAGAAAATCCCCAAAAAGAAAATACTTTCATCATCATTCAACACTTTCACCACACTCACACATTATCACTGCTTTTGCAGAGGTGCTCAGAATACAACAGTTTAGAAGCATATACGTATAAAGATACACAACATATCCCTCCAAACTGCCAATATCCCAAACCCCTCCTTTAAAGTGCAGGCATTGTATTTCCCATTTCCAGGACTCAAGTCCGACTATATGAAAATAATGTACGTAAATCAAATTAATCCGTTCCAGACACCCAAAAGTATTAACATAAAAATATTTTTTTTTTTACATTAAATATAGATTTACATACAGAAAACAATGAGACATCAAGTATAAAACAAAATTAACATCAAACCTACCTTTACTGAAGACTGTTGTTGGTGAATGGAAGACATGAGGAGAGGAGAGGATGGAGAAGTTACGCTTTTGTTTGGAAGGGGAATCCCCTTCCATAAAGACTTTAGGTAACAAGTCCTTATCCAGGGTTACTTCCCTTCTTTGTTTTGTAATGCCACTAAGACCAGCTTGAGAGTCACTAGACCCGTCACTCAAAAAATTGTTCCAGATTGCTCTGTTTCTGGTGTCTCTTTAAAATTTGCTTCAAATGGGACAAGACATTGTCATTGTACATGATGCCAACACGGCTTGCAACAGCTTTGTCAGGGTGATGTTCCTCCATAAACATTTGCACCTCACTCCACTTTGCGCAAATGTCCTTAACCTTTGAAGAAGGCACCTTCTTCCATCTGTCTTCCTCCTCCTCTGAAGCAATTTCCTTAGCTGTGCTCTGTTGCTGTTATAGATGAAGGTCTTGCAGCTCTTCAGTGGTTAGCTCTTGACTGTGGTCCTCCACCAACTCTTCCACATCCTGGCCACTCACATCCAACCCCATGGAATTCCCCTATGCCACACTAGATTGCACAACTGGCATAGGGTTGTCAGGGTCAGTCTCAAACCCTTCAAAATCTTTGTTGAGGACACAATCTGGTCACAATTTTCTCCAAGCAGAGTTCATCGTCCTGGAAGTCACTCCCTGCCAAGCCTTATCTATAAGGCCTATGTAATGGAGGATATTGAAGTGATCTTTCCAGAACTCTCTTAGGGTCAACTGAGTGTCTGAGGTCACATCAAAGCACCTTTGAAACATTGCTTTGATGTAGAGTTTTTTGAAGTTTGAAATGATCTGCTGGTCCATTGGCTGGATGTGAGGAGTGGTATTAACCCTTTGAGGGTCGACAGGCCCTCTCCGAAACTCGTTCTCAGGGTCGGCCAAATTTAAAAAAAAAAAAAAATTATTTTCTCTTATGAAAAGATAGAGAATCTTTTCCCGATCATAAAGACACCAAAAGTTTGAAATTTGATAGAAAACTTACGGAATTATGCTCTCGCAAAGTTAGCGGTCTCGGCGATGTTTACGCATCGGCGATTTTGCCCACTTTGAGCCCCATTTTCGGCCAATTTCACTGTACTAGTCGACAAAAAACATGAATATTTCGCTAGAACTCCATTTTTTCTATCGAATGGATGCAAGAAACCACTCATTTATGAAATTCAACTATCCAGTACAGTGGTCAGAATTTAGCAATTTTGCCAATTTCACACAAATTTCAAAAGATGCCAATTTCGGAATAGGGTCCAGAATAAACAAGAAAGACATTCCTGGCACTAAAATGACATTTCCTCTAGTCATTAGTCATGTCTCAAGTCCCCTCTTATATTCTTTTGCTTTCCACTTTGAATTTTTATTTTCACAAAAAATATAAGATTTACTGTTATGCAGACTACTGCATTAGTGTAAAAAATGGTATAAATATTATTTGTGCACTTGTGAAAGAATATTAGACTCACCAGTTGACGTGTATTGCACGCTTGGCACGATTTGTTTACTTTTGAAGTTTGGTAAAAATCGAACATTTCTGCTACTTTGAGCTCAATTTCAAGGCACCTTTCTTTGTAAAACCAGTCAAAATCATCTCAATTTCTGTAATATGTCTTCCATTCTATAAAATGAGACCAAGAAAACTAGAATACAACAATAAATACCATACGAAAATACACTGCAAAGTCGCTGATTTATTAAAAAAAAATGGTCAAAGTTTTTTTTTTCTCATTATGCACTGTGTGCTGCAGGATTTTTTTTAGACTGTGCACACTGACCACATAGACCCATTCTTTCATATGAAGGCCTACCAGCTTTCTCCCACTAGATTTGAGGCCGCTAGAATTTATGAGTACTAGTACGTCAAAAACCCCTACGCGTAAAACGTACTAGTACGACGAAAACCCTCAAAGGGTTAAGGGGCAAGAACTTCACTGTGATGAAACTAAACTCCTCCACCATTTGGTCATCCAAGTCTCGAGGATGAGCAGGAGGCACTTGAGTGGCAATTTTTTTTTTCCAGGAGGTATTTCTTCACACTCGGGCCAAACACTTCATTGAACCAATCAAGGAAAGTTTCCCTCGTGACCCATGCCTTACTGTTAGCCTTCCACATCACACACAATTTACTTTTGGCGACACTGTGTTTCTTGAACACTCCGGGATTTTCAGAGTGATACACCAGTAAAAGCTTCACTTTGAAATCCCCACTAGCATTATCACAGAACATGAGAGTTAGCCTGTCTTTCATAGGCTTGTGTCCTGGGAGAGCCTTTTCCTCCTGCGTGATGTAGGTCCTCTTTGGCATTTTCTTTCAAAAAGAGGCCTGTTTCGTCACAATTGAACACTTGTTGGGGGACGAATCCTTCAGCCTCTACACAGTCCTTGAATTCCAGCACAAATTTCTCAGCTGCATATTTGTCACAACTGGCAGCCTCGCCATGCCTTACCACACTGTGTATGCCACTACGCTTCTTAAATCTCTCAAACCAGCCTTTGCTGGCCTTAAATTCACTAATATCAGCACTTGTTCCAGGCATTTTCTTTACGAGATCAGAATGCAAATGCCTTGCCTTTTCACAAATTATCAACTGCATAACACTATCTCCTGCTAACTATTTTTGGTTGATCCACACCAACAAATTCTCAACATCTTCAAGTATTTGTGATCTCTTTTTTGTGAGCATATTTACCCCTTTTGCAACAGCTTCCTTGATTTCCTTTTTCTTCACCACAATGGAAGCGATGGTTGTATGGGAGCTTCCCATACATCTTGGCAAGATGGGCCACACGCATTCCACTTTCATATTTTGCAATTTCTTTCTTTCTTGAATTCTATCATGTTTCTCACATTCTTTACCAATGGGCTGGCACTACAAGCTTTCTTTGGATCCATGGTGGCTTATTAGAAGTTGCAAGCACAAAAAAGAATGGAATATTATGATATGTATCATACAGACGCGTGCAGTGATGTTCACCCATCAATAAACAATGACACTGACTGGTAGTGGTGAATGGGGCGCCTTTGTGTGGCGCGGACACTGGGAGGTCACTCATACGCGTTCCAGATGAGGGATGAATGGTGAGCCAAAATACTAACCGCAAGGCTATACTTTGACGAAAAAACATTACGAAAGGCAAAATTTAAAAGTGTGAGGCTTATGAAACTCGAGGGTCCACTGTATAGAGATTAAAGTGATAGGTACAGAATGTTACAGAAGGTGAAGGTGGAGGATTACTGTACATACAAGACAGAAGGCATGATAGCAGAAGAGAAATAGAACAGGCTAGAAAAATGTATGAAACCCTATAGCATTCCATGCTAGATCTCATAGAAGGATTTTCAAATCCTTTTCACAATTAACCATTAAACTGTCCAAGCAGATCTACGTTCACATGCGTAGTGCTCCAAAAGTAGATTTATGTTTTATTTACATATTTTCAAATATAACAAAAAAAAAAAAACGTAGATCAAAGTTTTTTTACACTTTTTCAAATGTAAAAAAAAGAAAAGATCTACTTTTTTTACATACTTTCAAATGTCGAAAAAACGTAGATCTACGTCTGGACAGTTTAAGGGTTAAATATTTAGTTCTTTCTATGATACTTTGTTCTTGAACATTTCTCAAAAAAATTTCAAGCTTTTACAAAAATAGATTTTTAAAATTTGTAAATGACTGTAAATTGGAGTCAAGTAACTAAACTAGCTATAGATACCAACAAAGAGAATTTATATTAATGAACAATTATACTTGCTGTCAATGGAAGGGTATGAGGCAGCAGTTTCTGTTGTCTGAGAGGCAGTGCGTGACTTTGCATGCCTGGCACATCCACTTAGAACAAAGGATATTTTTACACGTGGTGCATAATTTGCAGGTCTGTTTCAAATCCTGGAAGATTAAACAATGGTACAAAGCAATGTTGTACCTCAGGGCAATATTGTCTGAGGGCAACATAGGACTCTGTCCTTTCTTGATACAGTATTTGGTGAAAGATACTGACTGATCCTTCAGTGAGTCTGGATGGCCTGCTTAATTTCATATTCTTGCAGATACTGATATATCTGCTCTCTAATGGGCTCCACCAACTGCTTTGTAACTTTCCAGCAACAGCAAGTATAACTGTTCTGTAACATTAATTCCTTATTTTGATGCAAATTTAAAAAAAAAAATCAATTTTATAACCATTTCAATGTACCTTTCGTAAACACTGTGTATAATTAATACTTTTACCACCTAACATACATTGGCAATCTGTCGTTTATTAAAAAAAAATAATGGAAAACATCTCAAAACATTTCATTAAGCCATTACGGGACTTATGATTTCTCTGGCACATTTTACACAACATTCCTCTATATCAGCACCAAGTACAGTAGCCCCCCCCAAATTCGCAGAGGTTACGTTCCAAGATCACCCATGAATTTGGAAAACCGCAAATTCTGGACACGGTTAAAAAAATGCTTATAAATGCCTGTTCTATAGTTTAAACCCTAAATATGCCCCCAAAATACTTTAATTTCATTTCAAACTCAGCTTCATACATCACCCATAAAAAAAAGATAAACCCATATACAGTACTGTACTGCTATGTCTCCCACAATGCTAGATTGTAAAACACCGATGTTACCCCCATATGTACTGTAATTTATGCAAGCCCATTTTCTTTGGTATACTGTAATTCATGCAACCCTGTTTTCTTTGGTATATGTATGGTAAATATACGGTAACAATTTAATTTAGTAAAGTATTATACATATTTAAATGGAAATTTTGCTCAGTTTATGTTAATATTCATGCTACAAAATTATTAAATTTTATTTTCTTATATAAATTATATATTGCCATGAAAAAAGCCAAAAAGAAATTCCACGAATTCGCTAGGTTCCAAGGAAAAATCTGCGAATTACTGAAGCCGCAAATTCGGAACTGCGAATTCACGGGGGTCCACTGTATAACCTTTTAGCCATGTTGTGCAAAATTTTAACGAATTTTCCTCCATTACGTTAGGTGTGGTGGTCCTCAATATGAGAAGCACTTTGGCGCAAAATGCACTATGTCAAGATAATTGAAAACTGCTCTGTATATGCTCTTCCCAGCCAGTCTGGGACTCTGATTGGTCTTGATATAACAAAAAGTTTTGCCTTTACCTAACATCAAGCATATCCTACACTATTATTGGCCTCAGGAAATTTGCAAACACACCAAAAAACTAAAAGTTCATTAAGGGATGCTAGAATGCTATAGGGTTAAACATGAGTGCCTGGAAGATTTTTATTTACTGGCCATCCTCAGAAAATAATTCACGAGGAAAATCACGGTGTCGAAGCTACAATGTAGAAAAAAAAGTTCATATATATGGCAAAATATGTACATACAAACCACATTCATACTGTGCAAAAGTCTTATGTAAATACCTACAATATACGAGTCTGCTCTTTAGCCTACATCTTACTGTTTGACTATCAGATGAAACTTAACTTTATCATATTTATGTTTAAACCCCAATATAGAGTCTACCCTACTGTATTACTGTCTAGATCATTCCATTTCTTTACCATTTTTATGTTGAAGAAATGCTTCCTGATATCTGTGATTCAGCTAGGTGTGCAGCTTTCATCCATGTCCTCTTGTTTGTTGTGCCTTAAATAGCCAGCATTATTTTTTCTTCATAATGGCTATTTTATAACATCCAACATTTCAGCAGACAATAAAAAATTATACACATCTACAAATACTTCAATAATCAATGTCACAGGTGTTGTTAGATTAGAGTTTCAGGATCTTCATGACCTTCAAGAAGTTTTAAAATATAAGATACTGTACTAGTTTATGGTTTGATAAAGTATAAACCAAATAAAATCCATAAACAGTATGGGCAGTACCTTATGACCACCTCAGTTAAGAAAGGCAACCATTATGCTGTTAATATTAATAAGACATTATAAAAGTCAGATGTCCCAAATCTTTGATTCAAAAGTATGAAGTACACTGGGCCAGAGTGAATTTAGAGAACAGATAGCAAAAACAAACGTTCGTGCTTAAATATGTAAGCAAGGCCAGGGAATAAAAACATGCCACCTACCACCAATAGATGAAAAAATTATATAGAAAATTTGTTAGCATCAACAGGAAAAACTACAAGTCTCAAGTGATTAGAGGAACAAATTATACCAAACAGACACTAGGAAAAACATTCATAAATAGCACTAAGGAATATTGAAATGGTAAAAGAGATAGTAAATACTACAATCACCTAAATATTTGACCGTTTACTCGGGAATTTCAGCAAAAATTTAATATTTTCGCTACTTTGAGCTCAATTTCTAGCTACCTCAAATACAGAAACCCATCAAAATCATCTCTTTTTCAGTAGTATGCCTTCAATTCTATCAAATGATACCAAGAAACACCAATAAATCTATAAAAACCATCCATGAAAAGACCTCAAAGTTGCAAATTTAAACTATATATACGTACACGGGCACGGTTTTTCCCATCTTGCACTGCGTGGGGCAGGATTTCTTTTATACTAAATGCTGTAAGGAGTTTTTATGAGGATAGTGAGGCTCAGGTTTGGGTGTGTAGAAGAGAGGGAGATTACTTCCCAATAAAAGTAAGTCTTAGACAGAGATGTGTAATGTCACCATGGTTGTTTAATATATCTATAGATGGGGTTGTAAAAGAAGCAAATGCTAGGGTGTTGGGGAGAGGGGTGGGATTAAATTATGGGGAATCAAATATAAAATGGGAGTTGACACAGTTACTTTTTGCTGATGATAATGTGCTTACGGGAGATTCTAAAGAAAAGTTGCAAAGGTTAGTGGATGAGTTTGGGAGTGTGTGTAAAGGTAGAAAGTTGAAAGTGTACATACATAAGAGTAAGGTGATGAGGGTATCAAATGATTTAGATAAAGAAAAATTGGATATCACATTGGAGACAGGGAGTATGGAAGAAGTGAATGTTTTCAGATATTTGGGAGTTGACGTGTCAGAGGATGTGTTTATGAAGGATGAGGTTAACCACAGAATTGATGGAGGAAAAAATGTGAATGGTGCATTGAGGTATATGTGGAGACAAAAAACGTTATCTATGGAGGCAAAGAAGGGAATGTATGAAAGTATAGTGGTACCAACACTCCTATATGGGTGTGAATCTTGCAGCGAGGAGGCGGCTGAAGGCAGTGGAGATGTCCTGTCTAAGGGCAATGTGTGGTATAAATATTATGCAGAGAATTCGGAGTGTGGAAATTAGAGGGTGTGGAGTTACTAAAAGTATTAGTCAGAGGGCTGAAGAGGGGTTGTTGAGGTGTTTGGTCATTTAGAGAGAATGGATCATAGTAGAATGACTTGGAGAGCGTATAAATCAGTAGGGGGAGGAAGGAGGGGGTAGGGGTCGTCCTCGAAAAGGTTGGGAGGGAGGGAGTAAAGGTTATGTGGACGAGAGGCTTGGACTTCCAACAAGTGTGCGTGAGTGTGTTAGATGGGAGTGAATGGAGATGAATGGTTTTTGGAACCTGACAAGCTGTTGGAATGTGAGAAAGGTAATATTTAGTGAAGGGATTCAGGGAAACCGGTTATTTCTGTATAGCCGGACTTGAGTACTGGAAATGGGAAGTACAATGCCTGCACTTTAAAGGAGGGGTTTGGGATATTGGCAGTTTGGAGGGATGTTATATATCTTTATATATGCTTCTAAACTGTTGTATCTGGGGGCCTCTGCAAAAACAGTGATTATGTATGAGTGGGGTGAAAGTGTTTAATGATGTTGAAAGTATTTTCTTTTTGGGGGTTTTCTTTCTTTTTGGGTCACCCTGCCTCAGTGGGAGACGGCTGACTTGTTGGAGAAAGAAAAAAAATATATGGTGCACATTTAACACAGACTCATTCTTTGATATCTAGGCCAAAACTTACTGCTCACAACTTCTGAGTTAGCTGAGTTTATGATGTAATACTACACAAGAGACCCCTGGCTTCAATGGTGTTGTTCTGTGTGATGGCCACTGAAAGGGTTAGAGACTGAGGTGTTTTCTAGGATGGTTTTAATAGTTTGATGGGTTGTTTCTTGGTATCATTTGATAGAATGGAAGACATACTACTGAAATAGGGATGATTTTGGTTGGTTTCGGGTTCAGAAGTAGCTTGAAATTAGACTCAAAGTAGTGAATATAATCAATTTTTGACAATTTTCCTCATAACAAGTATGGCTCCCCTGGTCTGTTTTATGGGTTTTTAATGGGTTTGATTCCATTATTGGGCACTGTAAATCATAACCAATCATTTTGTGTGATTATGAATTCAAAATGTAAGGCAAGTGTAATATAGGAGAGCCCTGGGGATGTGATTAATGCACAGATAAAATGGTGTTTTGTTTATTTTGAACTTTATTTTTAAATTGGTATTTTTTTAATTTAGTGTAAAATTAGCCAAATTTCCAAGTTCTGTGCACTTTATAGGGTAGCTGTAATAGTTGCATGAACAATTTCTTGTGCTCAGTCAATAGTATGGAAGGTATAATAGCAAAATGGCTAAGAATCTGATCGAATGGAGCAATGAAATTGGCTTAAAATAGGACTCAAACTGGGTAAAATCGCTGATGTGTATATTGCACCCGGATCACTAAATTTGCACCTGCGTAATTCTGTAATTTTTCCATCAAATTTCATACTTTTGGTGCCGTTACCTTCGAAAATACATTATCTACCATTCCGTAAGAAAAAATATTTTTTATTTTTTTTAAAAAGTGGACACAGAGTAATATTAATTCCATGGGTCTGGACAGTAAAGGGGTATGAAATTATACAGTAAACTAATCAATGAGGATGGGATGCCATAACTCTATTCATGCATTTACAAATAGCTGCAGTAATTACAAAGCTGGATTCAAGAACAACGATGCAAAGCCAATTAATCTGAATAATCAAAGTTGGAAAATTTCTGGAAGCAGTGTGCACAAGGAACTGAAAAGAACATGGAAATGTCTCAAGCCTACAACAGTGAATGATGGAAGCTTTACTCAGGTTTAAGACTATTACTTCATCATGAGTGTTTGTTAATGAGAACTGGAGGAAAGATAGATGCAATCAAAATAAGCCTTCTTGTTTGTCAAGCTACTACCACTGAAATACAGCCTGTTAGCAAGGATAAAATTTTCTGCAGAGCAATGATGAATATAACACTGTCAGTATTACTGTATTAGAATATGTTGCCAACACACTGAGAAGAGTGCTAAATTTAAGAATAGCCCCAATAAAGCCATCTTATTATTAAACAAGTGTGAAGATATTTTGATATTTACAAATAAAAAGCTAAATTCAGAAGCAGGTTTTGAGGAGTGCTTCTGCAATATTATGATAAAACACTTAACCTGAGGAATGGGAGCAATCAGGTTCAATTCAAGAAAGGAAGAGCAGTCCAATTCTTGAATCAAGAGAGCCTCATTCACCAGATACACTACACTGAGAGGTAGGGGTGGGGTGGGGTGGGAGGTGGGGGGGGGAGGGTTAATCTAGATGTGTGAAAATTTAATGACTATAATATTAAGTCTTGCAGGCACTTATGAATGAAAATGGCACACTATGTGTTTCAATATTTTTCTTTTTAATTCTGCTAAAATCTATTAATTATTCTAAAGCAGTTTCTTGCTTTTTACAATCCAATATTTCAAAATACAAAAAATATATTAAGTTGACTAAAGACTTTTGCACAGTAATACATATATACAAATAAAAATTATTTAAATTATTTGAGATAAAAGTGTATATAAATAATCCTTCATTAAAAATATTCATGCATTTGTCTCATCCAGTTGACATACCAGCAGACAGGGCCTGGTACGGTGACTGTGCGAGGGAGACTGCTTGACTAACTCCAATTTGAGGTCCAACAGATGCGATTCCTTGTCGGGGGCCTGAGAACAACACCATCCCCTGAGTCTGTGATGCAACGGTAGTCTTGGTAACACCTGCCATAGTGATTGGCTTGATTACACCCCCTGGATCTGTTGTTGTCACAACAGTGGACGGAACCATTCTCATACTAGTTGCCGATGAAACAGGAGTGACGGTGAGTTGTTTGGCAGATGGGTCTGTGGACACCAACAAGTTGCTGGGTAGTATCAATTTACCATCAGGCGTAACAGATGGTACAAGGTACTGCACATGAGTAGGTTGACCTGAACCTGCAGAAACTACCTTGTTGATGCCTGGCTGGGAGCCTACAGAAGTAGCTGGGGTTGTTTTTACTACTACATTTGTAACGTGCATAGGAGAGGTGCCACCTGGGGCCACCAAAGTACTACCTTTAACTCCTGTATTCAATAAAGTATAATGCCCAGGAGACATAAGAATGGCAGCCTTTGGAATGGTTCCAACTGATGTTGTGGTAGTGCCAGAAGTTGATGTGATAATTCCAGTATGGAAGGCTTGTTGACTGCTGCTTGGAATCATCTGTGTTCCAGCTGGCAATGTGACAGAAGTGCCACCAATGCCACCCAAGTTACACTTATTGCTATCATTTTTGTTTGTGCGTAAGCTGATGGGTGTGTCCACCAAGACGGGTTTTCTTTCTTGTGTAGTCACAGTGAGGTTATGGAAAGACTTAATTTGGTTGGTCTTCATGACTGTCTTCTGTCCAGCTGGGGAGGAGACATTGCTGATAATTTTGATGTTTGCTCCATGGCTGCTAGTAGAAACTGTCACCTTGTCACCCTCTTGTTGCATCATATTATTCTCACTAACATTCCGAACTTTGGGAGAAGGAGGCATGGACCTGCGGAAAGATCAAATTAAAACATTAAATATTTCCTCAAGTTACCAAACTTTCTCTTAGGGTAAATAAGTTTTTTATGCCTTTTTATTTTCAACAAACCAGCCATATCCCACTAAGGCAGGGTTACCTAAAAAGAAAAATGAAAGTCTCTTTTTAAATTTGGTAATATATAGAAGAGAAGGGGTTACTAGTCCCTTGCTCCTGGCATTTTAGTCACATCTTATGATATGTGTGGCTTAAGGAGGAAGAATTCTGTTATACTTCCCCATGGAGATTTTATGCCTGTGTATGTATTTCTTTATACAGTGGACACTCAGTTATCAGCCATAATGTTCCAGAAGGTCAACCTAAAACCAAAATAGCCTAAAACCGAAATAATATTTCCCATAAGAATTAATGTAAATACAATTGTCAAAGTGGGAAGTCTGAATGTGCGTGGATGTTGTGCGGATGATAAGAAAGAGATGATTGTGGATGTTATGAATGAGAAGAAGCTGGATGTCCTGGCTTTAAGTGAAACAAAGTTGAAGGGGGTGGGAGAGTTTCAGTGGAGAGGAATAAATGGGATTAGGTCAGGGGTTTCAAATAGAGTTAGAGCTAAAGAAGGAGTAGCAATAATGTTGAAGGATAAGCTATGGCAGGAAAAGAGGGACTATAAATGTATTAATTCAAGGATTATGTGGAGTAAAATAAAGATTGGATGTGAAAAGTGGGTTATAATAAGCGTGTATGCACCTGGAGAAGAGAGAAGTGTAGAGGAGAGAGAGAGATTTTGGGAAATGTTGAGTGAATGCGTGGGGAGTTTTGAATCAAATGTGAGAGTAATGGTGGTTGGGGATTTTAATGCTAAAGTGGGTAAAAATGTTATGGAGGGAGTAGTAGGTAAATTTGGGGTGCCAGGGGTAAATGTAAATGGGGAGCCTTTAATTGAGCTATGTGTAGAAAGAAATTTGGTAATAAGTAATACATATTTTATGAAAAAGAGGATAAATAAATATACAAGGTATGATGTAGCACGTAATGAAAGTAGTTTATTAGATTATGTATTGGTGGATAAAAGGTTGATGGGTAGGCTCCAGGATGTACATGTTTATAGAGGGGCAACTGATATATCGGATCATTATTTAGTTGTAGCTACAGTTAGAGTAAGAGGTAGATGGGAAAAGAGGAAGGTGGCAACAACAAGTAAGAGGGAGGTGAAAGTGTATAAACTAAGGGAGGAGGAAGTTCGGGTGAGATATAAGCGACTATTGGCAGAAAGGTGGGCTAGTGCAAAGATGAGTAGTGGGGGGGTTGAAGAGGGTTGGAATAGTTTTAAAAATGCAGTATTAGAATGTGGGGCAGAAGTTTGTGGTTATAGGAGGGTGGGGGCAGGAGGAAAGAGGAGTGATTGGTGGAATGATGAAGTAAAGGGTGTGATAAAAGAGAAAAAGGTAGCTTATGAGAGGTTTTTACAAAGCAGAAGTGTTATAAGAAGAGCAGAGTATATGGAGAGTAAAAGAAAGGTAAAGAGAGTGGTGAGAGAGTGCAAAAGGAGAGCAGATGATAGAGTGGGAGAGGCATTGTCAAGAAATTTTAATGAAAATAAGAAAAAATTTTGGAGTGAGTTAAACAAGTTAAGAAAGCCTAGGGAAAATATGGATTTGTCAGTTAAAAACAGAGTAGGGGAGTTAGTAGATGGGGAGATGGAGGTATTGGGTAGATGGCGAGAATATTTTGAGGAACTTTTAAATGTTAAGGAAGAAACAGAGGCAGTAATTTCATGCACTGGTCAGGGAGGTATACCATCTTTTAGGAGTGAAGAAGAGCAGAATGTAAGTGTGGGGGAGGTACGTGAGGCATTACGTAAAATGAAAGGGGGTAAAGCAGCTGGAACTGATGGGATCATGACAGAAATGTTAAAAGCAGGGGGGGATATAGTGTTGGAGTGGTTGGTACTTTTGTTTAATAAATGTATGAAAGAGGGGAAGGTACCTAGGGATTGGCAGAGAGCATGTATAGTCCCTTTATATAAAGGGAAAGGGGACAAAAGAGACTGTAAAAATTATAGAGGAATAAGCTTACTGAGTATACCAGGAAAAGTGTACGGTAGGGTTATAATTGAAAGAATTAGAGGTAAGACAGAATGTAGGATTGCGGATGAGCAAGGAGGTTTTAGAGTGGGTAGGGGATGTGTAGATCAGGTGTTTACATTGAAGCATATATGTGAACAGTATTTAGATAAAGATAGGGAAGTTTTTATTGCATTTATGGATTTAGAAAAGGCATATGATAGAGTGGATAGAGGAGCAATGTGGCAGATGTTGCAAGTATATGGAATAGGTGGTAAGTTATTAAATGCTGTAAAGAGTTTTTATGAGGATAGTGAGGCTCAGGTTAGGGTGTGTAGAAGAGAGGGAGACTACTTCCCAGTAAAAGTAGGTCTTAGACAGGGATGTGTAATGTCACCATGGTTGTTTAATATATTTATAGATGGGGTTGTAAAGGAAGTAAATGCTAGGGTGTTTGGGAGAGGGGTGGGATTAAATTATGGGGAATCAAATTCAAAATGGGAATTGACACAGTTACTTTTTGCTGATGATACTGTGCTTATGGGAGATTCTAAAGAAAAATTGCAAAGGTTAGTGGATGAGTTTGGGAATGTGTGTAAAGGTAGAAAGTTGAAAGTGAACATAGAAAAGAGTAAGGTGATGAGGGTGTCAAATGATTTAGATAAAGAAAAATTGGATATCAAATTGGGGAGGAGGAGTATGGAAGAAGTGAATGTTTTCAGATACTTGGGAGTTGACGTGTCGGCGGATGGATTTATGAAGGATGAGGTTAATCATAGAATTGATGAGGGAAAAAAGGTGAGTGGTGCGTTGAGGTATATGTGGAGTCAAAAAACGTTATCTATGGAGGCAAAGAAGGGAATGTATGAAAGTATAGTAGTACCAACACTCTTATATGGGTGTGAAGCTTGGGTGGTAAATGCAGCAGCGAGGAGACGGTTGGAGGCAGCAGAGATGTCCTGTTTAAGGGCAATGTGTGGTGTAAATATTATGCAGAAAATTCGGAGTGTGGAAATTAGGAGAAGGTGTGGAGTTAATAAAAGTATTAGTCAGAGGGCAGAAGAGGGGTTGTTGAGGTGGTTTGGTCATTTAGAGAGAATGGATCACAGTAGAATGACATGGAAAGCATATAAATCTATAGGGGAAGGAAGGCGGGGTAGGGGTCGTCCTCGAAAGGGTTGGAGAGAGGGGGTAAAGGAGGTTTTGTGGGTAAGGGGCTTGGACTTCCAGCAAGCGTGCGTGAGCGTGTTAGATAGGAGTGAATGGAGACGAATGGTACTTGGGACCTGACGATCTGTTGGAGTGTGAGCAGGGTAATATTTAGTGAAGGGATTCAGGGAAACCGGTTATTTTCATATAGTCGGACTTGAGTCCTGGAAATGGGAAGTACAATGCCTGCACTTTAAAGGAGGGGTTTGGGATATTGGCAGTTTGGAGGGATATGTTGTGTATCTTTATATGTGTATGCTTCTAGACTGTTGTATTCTGAGCACCTCTGCAAAAACAGTGATAATGTGCGAGTGTGGTGAAAGTGTTGAATGATGATGAAAGTATTTTCTTTTTGGGGATTTTCTTTCTTTTTTGGGTCACCCTGCCTCGGTGGGAGACGGCCGACTTGTTGAAAAAAAAAAAAAAAAAAAAAATTAATTACTAAAAAGAATAAGAAGAAGAAAACTGTAAAAGTGGGAAGTCTGAATGTGCAAATGATAAGAAAGAGATGATTGTGGATGTTATGAATGAGAAGAAGCTGGATGTCCTGGCTTTAAGTGAAACAAAGCTGAAGGGGGTGGGAGAGTTTCAATGGAGAGGAATAAATGGGATTAGGTCAGGGGTTTCAAATAGAGTTAGAGCTAAAGAAGGAGTAGCAATAATGTTGAAGGATAAGCTATGGCAGGAAAAGAGGGACTATAAATGTATTAATTCAAGGATTATGTGGAGTAAAATAAAGATTGGATGTGAAAAGTGGGTTATAGTAAGCGTGTATGCACCTGGAGAAGAAAGAAGTGTAGAGGAGAAAGACAGATTTTGGGAAATGTTGAGTGAATGCATGGGGAGTTTTGAATCAAGTGTGAGAGTGGTGGTGGTTGGGGATTTCAATACCAAAGTGGGTAAAAATGTTATGGAGGGAGTAGTAGGTAAATTTGGGGTGCCAGGGGTAAATGTAAATGGGGAACCTTTAACTGAGCTATGTGTAGAAAGAGATTTGGTAATAAGTAATACATATTTTATGAAAAAGAGGATAAATAAATATACAAGGTATGATGTAGCACGTAATGAAAGTAGTTTGTTAGATTATGTATTGGTGGATAAAAGGTTGATGGGTAGGCTCCAGGATGTACACGTTTATAGAGGGGCAACTGACATATCGGATCATTATTTAGTTGTAGCTACAGTTAGAGTAAGAGGTAGATGGAAAAAGAGGAAGGTGGCAACAACAAGTAAGAGGGAGGTGAAAGTGTATAAACAAAGGGAGGAGGAAGTTCGGGTGAGATATAAGCGACTATTGGCAGAAAGGTGGGCTAGTGCAAAGATGAGTAGTGGGGGGGGGGGGAGGGTTGAAGAGGGTTGGAATAGTTTTAAAAATGCAGTATTAGAATGTGGGGGCAGAAGTTTGTGGTTGTAGGAGGGTGGGGGCAGGAGGAAAGAGGAGTGATTAGTGGAATGATGAAGTAAAGGGTGTGATAAAACAGAAAAAGTTAGTTTATGAGAGGTTTTTACAAAGCAGAAGTGTTATAAGAAGAGAAGAGTATATGGAGAGTAAAAGAAAGGTGAAGAGAGTGGTGAGAGAGTGCAAAAGGAGAGCAGATGAAAGAGTGGGAGAGGCACTGTCAAGAAATTTTAATGAAAATAAAAAAAAAATTTGGAGTGAGTTAAACAAGTTAAGAAAGCCTAGGGAAAGTATGGATTTGTCAGTTAAAAACAGAGTAGGGGAGTTAGTAGATGGGGAGAGGAAGGTATTAGGTAGATGGCGAGAATATTTTGAGGAACTTTTAAATGTTGAGGAAGAAAGGGAGGCGGTAATTTCATGCACTGGTCAGGGAGGTATACCATCTTTTAGGAGTGAAGAAGAGCAGAATGTAAGTGTGGGGGAGGTACATGAGGCATTACGTAGAATGAAAGGGGGTAAAGCAGCTGGAACTGATGGGATCATGACAGAAATGTTAAAAGTAGGGGGGTATATAGTGTTGGAGTGGTTGGCACTTTTGTTTAATAAATGTATGAAAGAGGGGAAGGTACCTAGGGATTGGCGGAGAGCATGTATAGTCCCTTAATATAAAGGGAAAGGGGACAAAAGAGATTGTAAAAATTATAGAGGAATAAGTTTATTGAGTATACCAGGAAAAGTGTACGGTAGGGTTATAATTGAAAGAATTAGAGGTAAGACAGAATGTAGGATTGCGGATGAGCAAGGAGGTTTCAGAGTGGGTAGGGGATGTGTAGATCAAGTGTTTACATTGAAGCATATATGTGAAAAGTATTTAGATAAAGGTAGGGAAGTTTTTATTGCATTTATGGATTTAGAAAAGGCATATGATAGAGTGGATAGAGGAGCCATGTGGCAGATGTTGCAAGTATATGGAATAGGTGGTAAGTTACTAAATGCTGTAAAGAGTTTTTATGAGGATAGTGAGGCTCAGGTTAGGGTGTGTAGAAGAGAGGGAGAATACTTCCCGGTAAAAGTAGGTCTTAGACAGGGATGTGTAATGCCACCATGGTTGTTTAATATATTTATAGATGGGGTTGTAAAAGAAGTAAATGCTAGGGTGTTCGGGAGAGGGGTGGGATTAAATTTTGGGGAATCAAGTTCTAAATGGGAATTAACACAGTTACTTTTTGCTGATGATAATGTGCTAATGGGAGATTCTAAAGAAAAATTGCAAAGGTTAGTGGATGAGTTTGGGAATGTGTGTAAAGGTAGAAAGTTGAAAGTGAACATAGAAAAGAGTAAGGTGATGAGGGTATCAAATAATTTAGATAAAGAAAAATTGGATATCAAATTGGGGAGGAGGAGTATGGAAGAAGTGAACATTTTCAGATACTTGGGAGTTGACGTGTCGGCGGATGGATTTATGAAGGATGAGGTTAATCATAGAATTGATGAGGGAAAAAAGGTGAGTGGTGCATTGAGGTATATGTGGAGTCAAAAAGCGTTATCTATGGAGGCAAAGAAAGTAATGTATGAAAGTATAGTAGTACCAACACTCTTATATGGGTGTGAAGCTTGGGTGGAAAATGCAGCAGCGAGGAGGTGGCTGGAAGCAGTGGAGGTGTGTGGTGTAAATATTATGCAGAAAATTCGGAGTGTGGAAATTAGGAAAAGGTGTGGAGTTAATAAAAGTATTAGTCAGAGGGCAGAAGAGGGGTTGTTGAGGTGGTTTGGTCATTTAGAGAGAATGGATCAAAGTAAAATGACATGGAAAGCATATAAATCTATAGGGAAAGGAAGGCAGGGTAGGGGTCGTCCTCGAAAGAGTTGGAGAGAGGGGGTAAAGGAGGTTTTGTGGGCGAGGGGCTTGGACTTCCAGCAAGCGTGAGTGAGCGTGTTAGATAGGAGAGAATGGAGACGAATGGTACCTGGGACCTGACGCTCTGTTGGAGTGTGAGCAGGGTATTATTTAGTGAAGGGCCACAGATATATCAGATCACTTTCTAGTTGTAGCTACACTGAGAGTAAAAGGTATATGGGATACAAGGAGAATAGAAGCATCAGGGAAGAGAGAGGTGAAGGTTTATAAACTAAAAGAGGAGGCAGTTAGGGTAAGATATAAACAGCTATTGGAGGATAGATGGGCTAATGAGAGCATAGGCAATGGGGTCGAAGAGGTATGGGGTAGGTTTAAAAATGTACTGTTAGAGTGTTCAGCAGAAGTTTGTGGTTACAGGAAAGTGGGTGCAGGAGGGAAGAGGAGCGATTGGTGGAATGATGATGTAAAGAGAGTAGTAAGGGAGAAAAAGTTAGCATATGAGAAGTTTTTACAAAGTAGAAGTGATGCAAGGAGGGAAGAGTATATGGAGAAAAAGAGAGAGGTTAAGAGAGTGGTGAAGCAATGTAAAAAGAGAGCAAATGAGAGAGTGGGTGAGATGTTATCAACAAATTTTGCTGAAAATAAGAAAAAGTTTTGGAGTGAGATTAACAAGTTAAGAAAGCCTAGAGAACAAATAGATTTGTCAGTTAAAAATAGGAGAGGAGAGTTATTAAATGGAGAGTTAGAGGTATTGGGAAGATGGAGGGAATATTTTGAGGAATTGTTAAATGTTGATGAAGATAGGGAAGCTGTGATTTCGTGTATAGGACAAGGAGGAATAACATCTTGTAGGAGTGAGGAAGAGCCAGTTGTGAGTGTGGGGGAAGTTCGTGAGGCAGTAGGTAAAATGAAAGGGGATAAGGCAGCCGGGATTGATGGGATAAAGATAGAAATGTTAAAAGCAGGTGGGGATATAGTTTTGGAGTGGTTGGTGCAATTATTTAATAAATGTATGGAAGAGGGTAAGGTACCTAGGGATTGGCAGAGAGCATGCATAGTTCCTTTGTATAAAGGCAAAGGGGATAAAAGAGTGTGCAAAAATTATAGGGGGATAAGTCTGTTGAGTATGCCTGGTAAAGTGTATGGTAGAGTTATAATTGAAAGAATTAAGAGTAAGATGGAGAATAGGATAGCAGATGAACAAGGAGGCTTTAGGAAAGGTAGGGGGTGTGTGGACCAGGTGTTTACAGTGAAACATATAAGTGAACAGTATTTAGATAAGGCTAAAGAGGTCTTTGTGGCATTTATGGATTTGGAAAAGGCATATGACAGGGTGGATAGGGGGGCAATGTGGCAGATGTTGCAAGTGTATGGTGTAGGAGGTAGGTTACTGAAAGCAGTGAAGAGTTTTTACGAGGATAGTGAGGCTCAAGTTAGAGTATGTAGGAAAGAGGGAAATTTTTTCCCAGTAAAAGTAGGCCTTAGACAAGGATGTGTGATGTCATCGTGGTTGTTTAATATATTTATAGATGGGGTTGTAAGAGAAGTAAATGCGAGGGTCTTGGCAAGAGGCGTGGAGTTAAAAGATAAAGAATCACACACAAAGTGGGAGTTGTCAAAGCTGCTCTTTGCTGATGACACTGTGCTCTTGGGAGATTCTGAAGAGAAGCTGCAGAGATTGGTGGATGAATTTGTTAGGGTGTGCAAAAGAAGAAAATTAAAGGTGAATACAGGAAAGAGTAAGGTTATGAGGATAACAAAAAGATTAGGTGATGAAAGATTGGATATCAGATTGGAGGGAGAGAGTATGGAGGAGGTGAACGTATTCAGATATTTGGGAGTGGACGTGTCAGCGGATGGGTCTATGAAAGATGAGGTGAATCATAGAACTGATGAGGGAAAAAGAGTGAGTGGTGCACTTAGGAGTCTGTGGAGACAAAGAACTTTGTCCTTGGAGGCAAAGAGGGGAATGTATGAGAGTATAGTTTTACCAACGCTCTTATATGGGTGTGAAGCGTGGGTGATGAATGTTGCAGCAAGGAGAAGGCTGGAGGCAGTGGAGATGTCATGTCTGAGGGCAATGTGTGGTGTGAATATAATGCAGAGAATTCGTAGTTTGGAAGTTAGGAGAAGGTGCGGGATTACCAAAACTGTTGTCCAGAGGGCTGAGGAAGGGTTGTTGAGGTGGTTCGGACATGTAGAGAGAATGGAGCGAAACAGAATGACTTCAAGAGTGTATCAGCCTGTAGTGGAAGGAAGGCAGGGTAGGGGTCGGCCTAGGAAAGGTTGGAAGGAGGGGGTAAAGGAGGTTTTGTGTGCGAGGGGCTTGGACTTCCATCAGGCATGCGTGAGCGTGTTTGATAGGAGTGAATGGAGACAAATGGTTTTTAATACTTGACGTGCTGATGGAGTGTGAGCAAAGTAACATTTATGAAGGGATTCAGGGAAACCGCCAGGCCGGACTTGAGTCCTGGAGATGGGAAGTACAGTGCCTGCACTCTGAAGGAGGGGTGTTAATGTTGCAGTTTAAAAACTGTAGTGTAAAGCACCCTTCTGGCAAGACAGTGATGGAGTGAATGATCGTGAAAGTTTTTCTTTTTCGGGCCACCCTGCCTTGGTGGGAATCGGCCAGTGTGATAATAAAAAAAATAAAAATATTCAGGGAAACCGGTTATTTTCATATAGTCGGACTTGAGTCCTGGAAATGGGAAGTAGAATGCCTGCACTTTAAGGAGGGGTTTGGGATACTGGCAGTTTGGAGGGATATGCTGTGTATCTTTATACGTATATGCTTCTAAACTGTTGTATTCTCAGCACCTCTGCAAAAACAGTGATAATGTGTGAGTGTGGTGAAAGTGTTGAATGATGATGAAAGTATTTTCTTTTTGGGGATTTTCTTTCTTTTTTGGGTCACCCTGCCTCGGTGGGAGACGGCCGACTTGTTGGAAAAAAAAAAAATTCAGGGAAACCGGTTATTTTTATTATAGCCGGGCTTGAGTCCTGGAAATAGGAAGTACAATGCCTGCACTTTAAAGGAGGGATTTGGGATATTGGTAGTTTGAAGGGATATGTCATGTATCTTTATACATATATGCTTCTAAACTGTTGTATTCTGAGCACCTCTGCAAAAACAGTGATTATGTATGAGTGAGGTGAAAGTGTTGAATGGTGATGAAAGTATTTTCTTTTTGGGGATTTTCTTTCTTTTTGGGTCACCCTGCCTCAGTGGGAGACAGCCGACTTCTTAAATAATAAAAAAAAAAATGTTCCAGATACCCAAAAATATTAACAAAAAATGGGAGACGACCGACTTGTTGAAAAAAAAAAAAAATACACAAAACAATGAGAACTAAATAAAATCAATAAATGAACATTTAAATCACTATTACATACCTTTATTGAAGACTCTTGTTTGCTTATGGAAGACAGGGAGGAGAGAGGGAGGACTGATTATTGTTTGGAAGGGGAATCCCCCTCCATAAGGACTTCAGGTATCAAAGCCCACTCTGGGGTTACTTCCCTCCCTGCCTGCTACACTCCCTGCCTTTCTCCTACACTCCCTGCCTCCCTGCTACACTCCCTGCATGCCTGCTACACTCCCTCCCTCCATGCTACAGTCCCTGCATGCCTGCTACACTCCCTCCCTCCCTGCTACACTCCCTGCATGCCTGCTACACTCCCTCCCTCCATGCTACAGTCCCTGCATGCCTGCTACACTCCCTCCCTCCCTGCTACACTCTCTCCCTCCATGATATACTCCCTGCATGCCTGCTACACTCCCTGCTTGCCTGCTACACACCCTGCCTCCCTTCCACACTCCATTTCCCAACTACACTCCCTGCTTCCCTGTTACACTTCCTGCATGCCTGCTACACTCCCTGCATACCTACTACACTCCCTGCCTCCCTTCCACACTCCCTGTTTCCCTGCTACACTCCCTCCCTCCACACTACACTCCCTGCATGCCTTCTACACTCCCTGCATCCCTTCTACACTCCCTGCATGCCTGCTACACTCCCTCCCTCCATGCTACACTCCCTGCCTCCCTGTTACACTCCCTCCCTCCATACTACACTCCCTGTCTGCCTGCTACACTCCCTCCCTTCATGCTACAATCCTTGCCTGCCTGCTACACTCCCTGCCTGCCTTTTACATTCCCTGCCTCTCTCCACATTTTCCATTGTTTGTGATCTCTTTTTCGTTAACATGTTTACCCCTTTCGCCACATCAGCTTCCTTGATTTGTTCTTTCTTTGCCAAGCTAGAAGCGACTGTTGATTTGGACTTCCCATACATCCTGGCAAGTTCTAGCACTCGAACACCACTCTCATATTTTTCAACAACTTCTTTCTTAAATTCCATCGTGTTTCTCACTTTCTTTACCAAAGGAACTTTACAGGGAACTTTCTTTGGGGCCATGGTGGCTTACTTCACAGTCAAGCAGAGTATATGCTCATTCACCGAGAGACACAGGGAGACTGACTCACCTACGCAGCGGCGTCCCAGCAGGAGGTGGACTGATGTATATAATACAGATGATCTGCGAGGCACTGGCCGAAATATGGAGCAAAATTTCAGCCCAAAACCAGCCTAAATATGATTTGCGTGATAAACGCAGCAGCCGATATTCGGGTTTCCACTGTACATTGTTAGCCATGAGACATTATGGGTAGTGTGGAGCAATATGGATAGCACCAGGCATTAAGGAGCACACTAATGATAAAAACAGCAATCAAACAATGGAAATGTACAGTATATTAATGCATTGTTCACAATCCTTGCTCAGTACATAAGTGTTGTAACACTACCAGAACTACAGCTTGCATCAAGGTACCTCCAAAGAATTTCTTACGTACTTCTACAATGAAAAATGAAAATTCTTTTCCCTAGGCTACAAACTCCTGTGCCCTAAACCACCACAACCCAAGGTAGCACAGCAGCTCTTTCCATGACTCCAGCTGGGTACCTTATGACACAATGATTATCATTGATTCTGAAAAGGAAATGCCCTATGAAACTTTGTTCATCACTGATTTAACACTGCTACAGCCTAAAGCCCGAGATGGATTCTAGCCCAACTTAGAATTACACCTAACATAGTACGCTGTGTCTCATTATTTCACATACTGTACCTTCTTTCTTTCTTCCAACAAACCGGCTGTATCCCACCAAAGCAGGGTGGCCCAAAAGGAAAAACGAATGTTTCTCCTTTTAAATTTAGTAACATATAGGAGGGTGGGGGCAGGAGGAAAGAGGAGTGATTGGTGGAATGATGAAGTAAAGGGTGTGATAAAAGAGAAAAAGGTAGCTTATGAGAGGTTTTTACAAAGCAGAAGTGTTATAAGAAGAGAAGAGTATATGTAGAGTAAAAGAAAGGTGAAGAGAGTGGTGAGAGTGCAAAAGGAGACCAGATGATAGAGTGGGAGAGGCCCTGTCAAGAAATTTTAATGAAAATAAGAAAAAATTTTGGAGTGAATTAAACAAGTTAAGAAAGCCTAGGGAAAGTTTGGATTTGTCAGTTAAAAACAGAGTAGGGGAGTTAGTAGATGGGGAGAGGGCAGTATTAGGTAGATGGCGAGAATATTTTGAGGAAGTTTTAAATGTTGAGGAAGAAAGGGAGGCGGTAATTTCATGCACTGGCCAAGGAGGTATACCATCTTTTAGGAGTGAAGAAGAGCAGAATGTAAGTGTGGTGGAGGTACGTGAGGCATTACGTAGAATGAAAGGGGGTAAAGCAGCTGGAACTGATGGGATCATGAGAGAAATGTTAAAAGCAGGGGGAGATATAGTGTTGGAGTGGTTGGTACTTTTGTTTAATAAATGTATGAAAGAGGGGAAGGTACCTAGGGATTGGCAGAGAGCATGTATAGTCCCTTTATATAAAGGGAAAGGGGACAAAAGAGATTGTAAAAATTATAGAGGAATAAGTTTACCGAGTTCTAGGTAGTAGGTTGGTAGACAGCAACCGCCCAGGGAGGTACTACCGTCCTGCCAAGTGAGTGTAAAACTGAAGCCTGTAATTGTTTTACATGATGGTAAGATTGCTGTTGTCTTTTTTTTATCTGTCTCATACACATGCAAGATTTCACGTATGTCTTGCTACTTCTGCTTACACTTAGGTCACACTACACATACATGTACAAGCATATATATACACACCCCTTTGGGTTTTCTTCTATTTTCTTTCCAGTTCTTGTTCTTGTTTATTTCCTCTTACCTCCATGGGGAAGTGGAACAGAATTCTTCCTCCGTAAGCCATGCGTGTTGTAAGAGGCGACTAAAATGCCGGGAGCAAGGAGCTAGTAACCCCTTCTCCTGTATATATTACTAAATGTAAAAGGAGAAACTTTCGTTTTTCCTTTTGGGCCACCCTGCCTCGGTGGGAAACGGCCGATGTGTTGAAAGAAAGAAAGAAGTTTACTGAGTATACCAGGAAAAGTATACAGTAGGGTTTATAATTGAAAGAATTAGAGTAAGAGAGAATGTAGGATTGCGAATGAGCAGGGAGGCTTCAGAGTGGGTAGGGGATGTGTAGATCAAGTGTTTAAATTGAAGCATATATGTGAACAGTATTTAGATAAAGGTAGGGAAGCTTTTATTGCATTTATGGATTTAGAAAAGGCATATGATAGAGTGGATAGAGGAACAATGTGGCAGATGTTGCAAGTATATGGAATAGGTGGTAAGTTACTAAATGCTGTTAAGAGTTTTTATGAGGATAGTGAGGCTCAGGTTAGGGTGTGTAGAAGAGAGGGAGAATACTTCCCGGTAAAAGTAGGTCTTAGACAGGGATGTGTAATGTCACCATGGTTGTTTAATATATTTATAGATGGGGTTGTAAAAGAAGTAAATGCTAGGGTGTTCGGGAGAGGGGTGGGGTTAAATTATGGGGAATCAAATTCAAAATGGGAATTGACACAGTTACTTTTTGCTGATGATACTGTGCTTATGGGAGATTCTAAAGAAAAATTGCAAAGGTTAGTGGATGAGTCTGAGAATGTGTGTAAAGGTAGAAAGTTGAAAGTGAACATAGAAAAGAGTAAGGTGATGAGGGTATCAAATGATTTAGATAAAGAAAAATTGGATATCAAATTGGGGAGGAGGAGTATGGAAGAAGTGAATGTTTTCAGATACTTGGGAGTTGACGTGTCGGCGGATGGATTTACGAAAGATGAGGTTAATCATAGAATTGATGAGGGAAAAAAGGTGAGTGGTGCATTGAGGTATATGTGGAGTCAAAAAACGTTATCTATGGAGGCAAAAAGGGAATGTATAAAAGTATAGTAGTACCAACACTCTTATATGGATGTGAAGCTTGGGTGGTAAATGCAGCAGCGAGGAGACGGTTGGAGGCAGTGGAGATGTCCTGTCTAAGGGCAATGTGTGGTGTAAATATTATGCAGAAAATTCGGAGTGTGGAAATTAGGAGAAGGTGTGGAGTTAATAAAAGCATTAGTCAGAGGGCAGAAGAGGGGTTGTTGAGGTGGTTTGGTCATTTAGAGAGAATGGATCAAATTAGAATGACATGGAAAGCATATAAATCTATAGGGGAAGGAAGGAGGGGTAGGGGTCGTCCTTGAAAGGGTTGGAAAGAGGGGGGTAAAGGAGGTTTTGTAGGCGAGGGGCTTGGACTTCCAGCAAGCGTGCATGAGCGTGTTAGATAGGAGTGAATGGAGACGAATGATACTTGGGACCTGACGATCTGTTGGAGTGTGAGCAGGATAATATTTAGTGAAGGGATTCAGGGAAACCTAGGTAGTAGGTTGGTAGACAGCAACCGCCCAGGGAGGTACTACCGTCCTGCCAAGTGAGTGTAACACGAAAGCCTGTAATTGTTTTACATGATGGTAGGATTGCTGGTGTTCTTTTTTCTGTCTCATGAACATGCAAAATTTCAGGTACGTCTTGCTACTTCTACTTACACTCAGGTCACACTACACATACATGTACAAGCATATATATACATACCCCTCTGGGTTTTCTTCGATTTTCTTTCTAGTTCTTGTTCTTGTTTATTTCCTCTTATCTCCATGGGGAAGTGGAACAGAATTCTTCCTCCGTAAGCCATGCGTGTTGTAAGAGGCGACTAAAATGCCGGGAGCAAGGGGCTAGTAACCCCTTCTCCTGTATATATTACTAAATTTGAAAGGAGAAACTTCAGTTTTTTCTTTTGGGCCACCCCATCTCAGTGGGATACGGCTGGTACATTGAAAGAAGAAGAAGATTCAGGGAAACCAGTTATTTTCATATAGTCGGACTTGAGTCCTGGAAATGTGAAGTACAATGCCTGCACTTTAAAGGAGGGGTTTGGGATATTGGCAGTTTGGAGGGATATGTTGTGTATCTTTATACGTATATGCTTCTAAACTGTTGTATTCTGAGCACCTCTGCAAAAACAGTGATAATGTGTGAGTGTGGTGAAAGTGCTGAATGATGATGAAAGTATTTTCTTTTTGGGGATTTTCTTTCTTCTTTGGATCACCCTGCCTTGGTGGGAGACGGCCAACTTGTTGAAAAAAAAAAAAAAATACAGAAGGGGTTACTAGCCCCTTGCTCCTGGCATTTTAGTTGACTCTTACGACACGCATGGCTCACAGAGGAAGAATTCTGTTCCACCTTCCCATGGAGATAAGAGGAAATAAACAAAAACAAGAACCAGTAAGAAAATAGAACAAAATCCAGAGGGGCATGTGTATATATATATGCCTGTCCATGCATGTGCAGTGTTACCTAAGTGTAAGTAGCAGTAGCAAGCCGTACCTGAAATTTTACATGTTTATGAGACAGAAAAAATATACTGTACCTATATTTACTTAATACCAATCACTAGACTCATTTTATGAAGGCGTACAATATCAAGTTGATAAGTAAGACACATGTTAACACTATCTTTGTTGCCAAAACATTTTGCCTGCACAGCAGGCTTTATCAGTTGGATACAGAAGTGATAATAGTACTGGGTCAGTAGAAGTGGAGAGGTAGAAATTGAAAGACAATGGTCAATATCTCAGCTTGAAGAGACAAAGCTAGAGAATTGTATACTGGGATTGGAAGTGCAGGGTATTTGTAAGATGTCACAGGTGAACCTGACCCACTAGTGATAGTAAGACATGCTACTTGTATCCCTTGTCTCAAGATACCATGGTATCTTGGTACAGGGGATGCCTTCTGTGACTCTTGTTAAAAAGTGTTTAGCATTACCTACTTCCACTAGTGGGTTCCAATCACTGTGACCTCCAGCTACCTCTCACTTCCAGCTCTGGTATGCAAGTTTCTGGCATAATGCCTCTGCTTTAAGCTAAGAGACCAAATTTTATGAAGGCTAGGGAACTGATTGCTTCAAAACTACTTCCTCACTTCTACTGTCACCAGAACTGTTATCACCTCAGTATCGGACTCATGAAGCCTGTTGTACAAGAGAAATGTTTAAGAAATAAAGATACCTAGTACTCAATGTCTTACTCATCAACTGCTAATTATATACATATGCATCCATCATAACATTTATCTTGTACAGTATGGGTACTTTTACTGAATTCATATTAAAATATTTTAAACACAAGAAGGGCTTTTGTTCAGCTGTACTTTATGTACTGTTTCTTTATGACTCAGGAAGAAGTACCTATTTTTCATTATGAAAAATGTTTTGCATAGTTTTAACTCCGCAGGCATCGCCAGCCACAACAGGGTGATCCAAAGAAAGCATATTCACCAACATTCATTCAATTGCCATCTTTCCATCAAATTACCCTCCAACTGTACCATCCTCACCCCTCCTTCAGAGTGTAGGCATTGACCTTCCTACCTCCAGGACTCAAATCCAGCTAATTGGTTTTCCTGAATCCCTTTATAAAAGTTTCCCTGGTCACATTCCAGCAACATGTGTAATAAAAACAATTTGTCTCCATGCACTCCTATTTAAGAAGAACACTCAAACCTACTGAATACTCAAGCCCCTAAAACTCAAAACATCTTGTACCCCTTCCCTCCAATCATTCCTGGGGCGACCCCTCCCCCTTCTACCTTCCATCCCAGATTTAAGCCATCTTCAGCAGCCTATCCTCTCCATCTTCTCCACATGCATAAACCACCTCAACAACCCCTCCTTGGCTCTCCTTGGCCACCCACACATTACCTTTTAATTTCGATGCTCTAAATTTTCTGCATGATAGTCACACTACACATTGCTCCCAAACATTGATGTCTCCACTACCTCAAGTCTCCATTTCCCTACAGTATTTGAAACCCATGCCTCTCACTCACATAAAAGTGTTGGTACCTCTATACTCTGGCACATCCCCCTCCCACCTTTTTTTTTTTTGACTGTTTAGAGTGACATCTAAACTGTCATATCTGGGCACCTCTGCAAAAACAGTGATTATGTGTGAATGATGGTAAGTGTTGAATGATGGTGAAAGTGCTTCTTTCTTTTTTGGGTCACCCTGCCTCAGTGGAAGATGGTAGATGTGTTGAAAAAAAAAAATACAAACTTCATTCCTTCTATCAAGGGTTTTGCTTGGAGTACACATACAAAGCAAAAATTATCAAGTATGAAGAGTCGTAGTCTTACAGTAAGGTTGACTTCTGGTATCATCAAGATCATTTTTACAGAACTGATGAAGGAAAAAAGGAGAGTGGTACATTGAGATATCTGTGGAGAAAAAAAACGTTATCCATGGAGGCAAAGAAGGGAATGTACGAAAGTATACTGGTACCAATGCTCTTATATGGGTGTGAAGCTTGGGTTGTAAATGTTGTAACGAGGAGGCGACTGGAGGCAATTGAGAAGTTCTGTCTAAGGGCAATGTGTGGTGTAAATATTATGCAGAGAATTCGGAGTGTGGAAATTAGGAGGAGGTGTGGAGTTACTAAAAGTATTAGTCAGAGGACCAAAGAGGGGTTGTTGAGGTGGTTTGGTCATTTAGAGAGAATGGATCAAAGCAGAATGACTTGGAGAGGGTATAAATCTGTAGGGAAAGTAAAGCGGGGTAGGGGTCATCCTCAAAAAGGTTGGAGGGAGGGGGTAAAGGAGGTTTTGTGGGTGAGGGGCTTGGACTTCCAGCAAGCATGTGTGAGCGTGTTAGATAGGAGTGAATGGAGACAAATGGTTTTTGGGACCTGACGAGCTGTTGGAGTGTGAGCAGGGTAATATTTAGTGAAGGAATTCAGGGAAATCGGTTATTTTTACAAAGCAGGACTTGAGTACTGGAAATGGAAAGTACAATCCCTGCACTTTAACAATGCCTGCACTATAACATACCCCTCCAATCTGCCAATATCCCAAAGGGATATTGGCAGTTTGGAGGGGTATGTTATACATGCTTCTAAACTGTTGTATCTGGGTGTCTCTGCAAAGACAGTGATTATGTGTGAGTGAGGTGATGAAAGTATTTTCTTTTTTGGGGGATTTTGGAATTTTCTTTCTTTTTGGGTCACCCTGCCTCGGTGGGAGACAACCAACTTTTTGAAAAAAAAAAAAATGAAGACAAAGAGGCAATCCTTATGGAGTTAAAGCTTCTTGTTACTGTTGAAAGATACCCTTTCAGTGCTACAATGTTCAGATAAGGGAATGTACCTTTTTGGACAAATACAACCAGATTTGCATTTCACAGCCTTTTGAAAGAATAAAATCCTCATAGATTGAGAGGAAGTATACAATGATTTTTGCCATAAAATCCCAAATTATTTTATAATTTATAAAGATACATACATTTACTATTAGAAATCCAAACTACTTCATTTTTTCCTAATTATTTACGGTTTTTACATGGCACTGCACATTTTGCCAAATAAAAAAGTAAAGTTATATATTCATTCCTTTCATGTGACTACAGTATTTCATAAACAAATCCTCAATAAATGTTTGACTTACCTGAAGGCACTGCCTGTGGACTGTAATGTGGATGTGGTGGGCATCTGGAGTGTTGGTGTGGAAGGTAGGTGCAGAGAAGAAGGTTTTAGATGGATAGGAGAAGGTTTTCCAGCTACTTGTAACTGATCAGCTCCAAGTTGGGCTGATCCTGTTGGACCATATAGTGTTACCACCTCCTCTGTTGACAATGATGGTCTGCAAATTCAAAATCAAAAGGCATGAAATATTTTTTCTCAAGTAGTTAGTCCAGTCATGTTATAAACAACATAAGGCTCACTAGCCTTCCACTCAGCTGTTCATATCAATTATAATAATTTTTATTTAATACAATTACATATAATTAATTATAAGTATTACCACCACTGACCCTTTCACAGTCGACACCCCATAAACTGAAAGCCACTTGTTATTCTATTTATTTTATTAACACATCAGCCATTTCCCACCAGGAAAAACTTTCACCATCATTCACTTCATCACTGTCTTGCCAGAGAAGCACTTACACTACAGTTATAAAACTGAAACATTAACACCCCTCCTTCAGAGTGCAGGCACTGTAATTCCCATCTCTAGGACTCAAGTCCAGTCTGCCGGTTTCCCTGAATCCCTTCATAAACATTACCCTGCTCACACTCCAGCAGCACATCAAGTCCTAAAAACCATTTGTCTCCATTCGTTCCTATCTAACATGCTCACACATGCTTGCTGGAAGTCCAAGTCACTCACACACAAAACCTCCTTTACCCCCTCCCTCCACCCTTTCCTAGGCCAACCTCTACCCGCCTTCCCTCCACTACAGATTTATACACTCTTGAGGTCATTCCTCTCTACATGTCCGAACCACCTCAACAGCCCCTCCTCAGCCCTCTGGATAACAGTTTTGGTAATCCTGCACCTTCTAATTTCCAAACTACGAATTCTCTGCATTATCCTCAGACACGACCTCTCCACTGCCTCCAACCCACTTGTGTCAGCATTTTTTTAAAAATTAAAAAAATTATTTCATCTTCCAAAATGGTACAGAATCTTTATCTAAAGGTAATGGCACAAAAGAATTGATATATACTTACAGAAGTATGTAGGCCTGCAAACAGAAGTATGCAGGCAATTTAAGCATCAAAAATTTTGCCCCTATAGGCCTCAAACTAATAATTCTTGGCTATTTTGCCAGTTTGCCTTTCATACTATCCACTGATCACAGGAAAATGCCCATTTAACTATCATAGCAACCCTAGAATTCAGTCATTTGGCCAATTTTATCCTACTTTAACAAATCCCAATTCAAAGCAGTCCAAAACAAACACTGTAGACATTTCAGTCACTAAAGCAACATTCCCATTGTTCATTAATCATGTGCCTGGACCTCTTCTATATAACCCTTGACCTCCATTTTGACTCCACACACAAAAATTTACATTTTCATTTCTTAGAAAATAAACCATAATTAAGAATGTTTGGTCATGGATTAAGACATACCAACAATTGAAGCAGCAGACCTAGCAAAAAAACTTAGAAATCAGACCTGAAGGGGATAAGAGAGCCTTACCTTTCCTCAGTCAAGTTGCTGAAAATCGACTATTTCTGCGACTTTGAGGCTTATTCCTGGTTTATCAATTGGCACCAAGAAACACAATAAAACCATGAAAAAACCACCTTAGAAAATGACCTAAACTAACCATGAAAAACCAAGCACAGGGTCAGCTTAGCCCTCCTAGCCTCATGGACATCTAGCTACTTCTGTGTCAAGGTCATTCACCCTCCCAACCACTCTGAGACTGGAGAAATAATTCCTGACATCCCTATGACATGGAACTCTTTCTTTAACTTCAAGCTGTCCCATAAGTACCTGCTTGCTGTCTCTCAAACAGCTTGTTACTGTCTACCTTATCAATTCTTCTGAGTAATTTTGATGTTATTATGTCTTTCCCTGGTTCTTCTCTCCAATAATTAAGACTTCTGAACATCTTCTGTCAAAGCTGAAGGACTGATTACCTAAATTTCCACTCTCTGCAGCATGTAATCTCTATACTGAAGTGAAAAAGCCAATGACTGAAAAAACATCTGCATAATAAAAATAGTGTAATTAGAATTACCGACAATATGTAAAGTAAAAGGACACAAGTGCAACTAATGTGACATTTCGCAATGTTTCGCTCTCCAGGAGCTTTGTCAAGCCGTTACAAATACATTACAAAGCACATTACAGAGAATGAAAACTGAAACAGGCCTTCTCTATCCAGTCTATATTTGTCTAACTTATTTTCATGTTACCCAAGTAATAGCTTTGATATCCTTTTACTCATGTACCATATTGTATTACTACTACTACTAAATGCAAGAATTATGTGGATTAAAGTAAAGGTTGGATGCGAGAAGTGGGTCATAATAAGCGTGTATGTACCTGGAGAAGAGAGGAATGCAGAGGAGAGAGAGAGATTTTGGGAGATGTTAAGTGAATGTATAGGAGCCTTTGAACCAAGTGAGAGAGTAATTGTGGTAGGGGACCTGAATGCTAAAGTAGGAGAAACTTTTAGAGAGGGTGTGGTAGGTAAGTTTGGGGTGCCAGGTGTAAATGATAATGGGAGCCCTTTGATTGAACTTTGTATAGAAAGGGGTTTAGTTATAGGTAATACATATTTTAAGAAAAAGAGGATAAATAAGTATACAAGATATGATGTAGGGCAAAATGACAGTAGTTTGTTGGATTATGTATTGGTAGATAAAACACTGTTGAGTAGACTTCAGGATGTACATGTTTATAGAGGGGCCACAGATATATCAGATCACTTTCTAGTTGTAGCTACACTGAGAGTAAAAGGTAGATGGGATACAAGGAGAATAGAAACATCAGGGAAGAGAGAGGTGAAGGTTTATAAACTAAAAGAGGAGGCAGTTAGGGTAAGATATAAACAGCTATTGGAGGATAGATGGGCTAATGAGAGCATAGGCAATGGGGTCGAAGAGGTATGGGGTAGGTTTAAAAATGTAGTGTTAGAGTGTTCAGCAGAAGTTTGTGGTTACAGGAAAGTGGGTGAGGGAGGGAAGAGGAGCGATTGGTGGAATGATGATGTGAAGAGAGTAGTAAGTGAGAAAAAGTTAGCATATGAGAAGTTTTTACAAAGTAGAAGTGATGCTAGGAGGGAAGAGTATATGGAGAAAAAGAGAGAGGTTAAGAGAGTGGTGAAGCAATGTAAAAAGACAGCAAATGAGAGAGTGGGTGAGATGTTATCAACAAATTTTGTTGAAAATAAGAAAAGTTTTGGAGTGAGATTAACAAGTTAAGAAAGCCTAGAGAACAAATGGATTTGTCAATTAAAAATAGGAGAGGAGAGTTATTAAATGGAGAGTTATAGGTATTGGGAAGATGGAGGGAATATTTTGAGGAATTATTAAATGTTGATGAAGATAGGGAAGAGGGAATATTTTGAGGAATTATTAAATGTTGATGACGATAGGGAAGCTGTGATTTCGTGTATAGGGCAAGGAGGAACAACATCTTGTAGGAGTGAGGAAGAGCCAGTTGTGAGTGTGGGGGAAGTTCGTGAGGCAGTAGGTAAAATGAAAGGGGGTAAGGCAGCCGGGATTGATGGGATAAAGAAAGAAATGTTAAAAGCAGGTGGGGATATAGTTTTGGAGTGGTTGGTGCAATTATTTAATAAATGTATGGAAGAGGGTAAGGTACCTAGGGATTGGCAGAGAGCATGCATAGTTCCTTTGTATAAAGGCAAAGGGGATAAAAGAGAGTGCAAAAATTATAGGGGGATAAGTCTGTTGAGTATACCTGGCAAAGTGTAAGGTAGAGTTATTATTGAAAGAATTAAGAGTAAGATGGAGAATAGGAAAGCAGATGAACAAGGAGGCTTTAGGAAAGGTAGGGGGTGTGTGAACTAGGTGTTTACAGTGAAACATATAAGTGAACAGTATTTAGATAAGGATAAAGAGGTCTTTGTGACATTTATGGATTTGGAAAAGGCATATGACAGGGTGGATAGGGCCACAATGTGGCAGATGTTGCAGGTGTATGGTGTAGGAGGTAGGTTACTGAAAGCAGTGAAGAGTTTTTACGAGGATAGTGAGGCTCAAGTTAGAGTATGTAGGAAAGAGGGAAATTATTTCCCAGTAAAAGTAGGCCTTAGACAAGGATGTGTGATGTCACAGTGGTTGTTTAATATATTTATAGATGGGGTTGTAAGAGAAGTAAATGCGAGGGTCTTGGCAAGAGGCGTGGAGTTAAAAGATAAAGAATCACACATAAAGTGGGAGTTGTCACAGTTGCTCTTTGCTGATGACACTGTGCTCTTGGGAGATTCTGAAGAGAAGTTGCAGAGATTGGTGGATGAATTTGGTAGGGTGTGCAAAAGAAGAAAATTGAAAGTGAATACAGGAAAGAATAAGGTTATGAGGATAACAAAAAGATTAGGTGATGAAAGATTGGATATCAGATTGGAGGGAGAGAGTATGGAGGAGGTGAATGTATTCAGATATTTGGGAGTGGACATGTCAGCGGATGGGTCTATGAAAGATGAGGTGAATCATAGAATTGATGAGGGGAAAAGGGTGAGTGGTGCACTTAGGAGTCTGTGGAGACAAAGAACTTTGTCCTTGGAGGCAAAGAGGGGAATGTATGAGAGAATAGTTTTACCAACGCTCTTATATGGGTGTGAAGCATGGGTGATGAATGTTGCAGCGAGGAGAAGGCTGGAGGCAGTGGAGATGTCATGTCTGAGAGCAATGTGTGGTGTGAATATAATGCAGAGAATTTGTAGTTTGGAAGTTAGGAGGAGGTGCGGGATTACCAAAACTGTTGTCCAGAGGGCTGAGGAAGGGTTGTTGAGGTGGTTCGGACATGTGGAGAGAATGGAGCGAAACAGAATAACTTCAAGAGTGTATCAGTCTGTAGTGGAAGGAAGGCGGGGTAGGGGTCGGCCTAGGAAAGGTTGGAGGGAGGGGGTAAAGGAGGTTTTGTGTGCGAGGGGCTTGGACTTCCAGCTGGCATGCGTGAGCGTGTTTGATAGGAGTGAATGGAGACAAATGGTTTTTAATACTTGACATGCTGTTGGAGTGTGAGCAAAGTAACATTTATGAAGGGGTTCAGGGAAACCGGCAGGCCGGACTTGATTCCTGGAGATGGGAAGTACAGTGCCTGCACCCTGAAGGAGGGGTGTTAATGTTGCAGTTTAAAAACTGTAGTGTAAAGCACCCTTCTGGCAAGACAGTGATGGAGTGAATGATGGTGAAAGTTTTTCTTTTTCGGGCCACCCTGCCTTGGTGGGAATCGGCCAGTGTGATAATAAATAAAAAAAAAAAAACTACTACTACAACTTATGTCACTACTACTACTACTACCATTAGTATTGCACCTCACTCTGAGCCTATATATACCCTCTGTGTCCATGTACTGTTTGTAACGGCTTGACAAAGCTCCTGGAGAGCGAAACGTTGCCACAATAAAATGTCACATTAGTTGCACTTGTGTCCTTTTACTTTACATAATAAAAATATCTAACCACTACCACCAATTGAATGGATATAGGGGATTTACAAAAGACAAACCACTACCACCCACAGGATGGATTTGGAGTGCACAATAAACTGCCCACTACCATCCACACGATGGATACAGGGTGCACAATAAACTAGCCACAATAAATTGCCCACTACCATCCACAGGATGGATATAAGGTCCACAATAAACTAGCCATTACAATGTTGCATATTTCTTATTCATCAACTTGTCAGTATTGTATACAATACAATGCCAAGTAATTGACTTGCTGCATAGAAACTGTCCATATGTACTGATGTTTTATTTTCTGTTTTGTTTAATCTTTTAATGTTTTAACATAGAAATACTGGAGGGGTTTGGATATGCTTCAAGTATATTGCAGAATGGTCCATTTTAAGACCTCTTTTACTCTTGTTATTTTAGCAGAATCTCTCATAGTTTTTTTTAGGAATTTTTGGGAGGGAGCCTAAAGAGTAACTATTCCAACTTACGAGCAAACAGGAACAGTTCATTCTCAAGTCTAGAATTACACAGCTTCACATCTCATCTGCTCACTTCTCTGGAGGAGTTATTAGAATTATCTGATTTGTTACCCGAGGATGATGATGAGTTTCCCTATGGGTTAGAGGCAATCTGAAAATTTTGTGTATCCAGACTGAGCTCTGGAACGTTTCCAGACATGGGCCCCTAAAAGGGTCATGGAATGCTAAAGGGAAATTTATTTCTCATTTGGCACATGACACTTAGTGGTATACTAGCAGTTTGAAACCTATTCACGCCTTATGTACATCTGCAATCTAACACAATATGACTTCCACCACAGCATTTATTTTTTTTCAGTTTCTGGAACATCAGTAATCAATCTGTATTGTCACAGTACCTCAGTGTGTTCTTTGGCCTATGCAGCCTGCAGCACACATAGCCAACACATACACACAACCAACACACAAACACAGCTTGCACCACTCAGTATTATAATAATAATAATAATAATAATAATAATAATAATAATAATAATAATAATAATAATAATAATAATAATAATAAAAAGTTTCCAAAAATATCAAATTTTCTGATGTTATAGTACATATTAAAAAAGATATAAAATACAGTAGACCCTCATATTACACAGATCTACTTGGCATGTTTTGGTTATTACACAATTGAAAATTATGGCATAATTTTATACAACACTTCATAAAATTAACTTGGTTCGGTTTGCGAGAGGGGGCAAAAATTGGAGCGTTGCGGGACATTTCCTTAGCACAGGCCGCCGCCTGGCTGCAGGTGAGACCACTGTCTCCGCGGGGCTGCACCGGGCTTTGAGGCAGCAAAGGATCGCTTCACTTTGCTCCTTTACGGTAATGCGTCAGGTGATTTCAAGTGTAAGCCCATGGTTATTCACCGCTCTAAGAATCCTCGTGTTTTGAAAGGTGTAGATAAAAACACCTTACCAGTAATTTGGAGGTCAAACCAGTCAGTATGGATGACAAAAGAAATATTATAGACTGGTTTAGGCATCACTTTATTCCTTAAGTCAAGTTTTACCTGCACAGCAAGAACCTTGCATTCAAGGCTCTCTTCATTCTTGATAATTTCTGTACTCATCCAGAAGCTTTGCTGGATATGACCCCACATGTAAAAGTTGAATTTTTACCTCCAAATACAACATCTTTAATACAACCCCTGGATTGGGGAGTTATTAAGTCATTCAAGTGTAACTACACAAGAAAAGTGATGAAAAAACTAGTTGCATCAATGGACTCTGACCCCAACCTTGCAATACCAAGCTTCTGGAATAATGTATAATGTACTACAGGGCAAAAGAAGCCAGAGTCCCATTACAGAATTTATGCACGCTCCAATACAACCATCGACTTTAGTAGGGCCACACCATGCATCTCCAATCTCTTTACAATCACTGATATACACCAGCAACCACAGTTTAGGGTAAATAACCTTTCTGTTGCATTTGTAGTCTTAAGCAACAGAAACAACATTATCATTTTTATTTTTGTAAGATCTGGAGATCTAAAAAAAGTTGTTTGGGTTTCGGGGAGGGGTCCCAGGAACATAACCCTATTTTTCCCACAAGTTCTTCAGTTTATATAACACGGATTTTATCTAACACGGCACTTTCAGGAACATAACTACCATGTAACACGAGGGTCTACTGTATATTTTTTCTAAAATCTGCTTGAGGATATAGATTTTTGGAATTAAGATTTTAAAAACTGTGAACTAGCTTCCTCAGCAACATACTACTACATTTCATGTGCAAATAATAAACACACCTTCCCTTGATGGGTTTGGGCTTGTACTTTATATCTCCGCTACTTGTGGGGGAATAAGGTCTTCGTTGGCGTTCGTTGACTTCAGTGTCACTCTGAGTTTCAGAATCGGAGTCTCCAACATGCTCTTTGCATGCTAAGTCTATTTCATTGCTCGTGTCTATGGAAATAATAAGAAAATGGTGGTGGTGAAATGCATAAACCATAGATAGATCAATGACCAGAAGTCACACATTTGTACAAAAATACTGGCACTGCTATATTCTGATACAGTCACATTTCTGCTTCCAGTGAAAACTTTTCTATTTCCACAGATATCTTTACTATCGCCTACCATTTTTTCTATGATTCACCTCATCTTTTACACACTTAGGTGCCAACACATCCACTCCCAAATATCAAAAACATTCACTCCCTCTATATTACCTTCCTACAATTTGACATTCACTCTATCACTGCCTAGACTTTTTCCTTATTTTCGTCACTTTGCTTTTTATGTTTACTTTCAACTTCATCATTTTATGCAGCCTCCAAACACCAACCTTTGCAACTTCTCTCCTGAATCTTCGATAAGCAATGTCATCAGCAGAGTAACTGTGACAACTCCCACTTCATGCCAGATTCTACATCTTTTAGGCTACACCTCTTCCCAGCACTCTAGCACTCACTTCTTTTACAACCTTATCTGTAATACATTAAACCTTTGTGACATCACACAACCTTCTAAGACCTACTTTTACTGAAAACAAACAATCCCCTTCTTGCTTTCATATCCTAAATTGAGCCTCACTCTTATAATAAATATTTTTACATAGTTTAATTATTAGTAACATACTATTGCACTGAATTTCAATCAGTACATCATGCAAATACTTGCCTGTCTTAATTTGAGTTATATCTCTGTCTCCTTCTGATGTTCCCTCTTCACAAATTACCATTTTAGAGTCATCATCTGACACCTCTGAGCCTACTGTATCTCTTCTTGGTCCAGTTTGTGTCCCATTACTGGGAACCAGGAACTGTTTGTTTACCTGCAAATATAATACTGAATTACTATTTCTTCTTTTAATGAAACAGCCATATCCTATTGAGGCAGAGTGACCTAAAAAGAAAAAAAAAAGTTTTTCTTTTTTAAATTTAGCAATTTATACAGGAGAAGGGGATTACTAGCTCCTTGCTCTAGGCATTTTAGTCGCCTCTCACAACACGCATGGCTTACGGAGGAAGAATTCTTTTCCAATTCCCCATGGAGATAAGAGGAAATAAAGAACAAGAACTAATAAGAAAAATAGAAGAAAGCCCAGATAGAAGTGTAAATGTGTGTGTGTACAACATACATGTGTAGTGTGACCTAAGTGTAATTAACAAGCTATACTTGTTATAGCTAGTAATGCAGTAATATAGCTCTGTACCACACCTATTAATTCTATTACAGAGATAGTCACCAACAAGCACACTAGTTAAAGTTCATTGCCCTGCCACTGAAACTATGCAGAGCAAATAATGTGCATGCCAGAATGAAAATTAATAGATGAAAGGCTCATACAATAACTCAGATGATAACGAAGAGTAACAATAAGAGTTTCTACAAAAAAAGAGAGTAAATTACTGTACAGCAGAGATAACGGCATTTCCAAAATTGTGCCATGGATAGGCTACTTAACACAAAGTCTTCTATTAAAAGAAAGCACAGCACATGTAATATCCTTTCCCTTGCATTCTCACAGCTCAATTCTTCACACCAATGAATATAAGAGTTTTTGTAAATTAGTATAAGCATGAAGATGAAAATAAATTAAGAAAAAGACAGCACATTCTCTGTCTAACCAACCAGGAGAGCCTATGGGCAATGCACAGTAAAACACCAACAAATCAACAAACAGAACTGAAGAACTACAAATAAGACTTCCTTGACTGGGGATGCCTGCAGTACATTCATTTGAGCATCAACCTGCTGACTGGTTGTAACTGAGCCCAGATGCAGAGCAATGTGGTTTAAAACTATGTCCTGGTTACATATTTCAAATCACAGGAATAAGAAAGAGTTCCTTTCTGTCAGGCACAATTACAGAATTGTATTCAATTACTGGGGCATACTACATCATCAGTGTATGCTCTCTCAAAAATACCATTTCACACATTGGCCAAAGAAGATAATGAGACCTGGTCTTTGCCCATAATGGCAGGGTTGAGGACTATTCGAGTCTGAAGACAACCTTGTTTTAACCCTTTCACTGTTGGACCCGTAATATTACGGCTTTGAAACCAGTGTCGATCCCGTAATATACTATGCCAAAATTCTAGCAGCTTCCAATCTTGCGGGAGAAAGCTGTTAAGCCTACATATGAGAGAATGGGTCTGAATGGTCAGTGTGTGCAATATAAAAAAAAATCCTGCAGTATGCAGTGCACAAGAAAAACTGCAACTATGTTTTTGGTTTAAAACAATGACTTTGCAGTGCAAGTTTGTATTTATGGTTGTATTCTCATCTTCTTGGTCTCATCTGACAGAATGGGATTTATTACAGAAATAGAGATGATTTTAAATGGTTTACAGATGAAAAGTAGCTTGAAAGTGAGCTCAAAGTAGCAGAAATATTCGATTTTTGACAATGTTCAAGAGTAAACAAATCATGTCAAGTTCAATACATGTCAACTGGTGGTCTAATGTGTATTCACAAATGTGCTGATATTATTTATACAATTATTAAAATTGTGAAGTAATCTGAATAACAGTAAATCTTTTTTTGTGTGAATAAAAACCTAAAATGATAAGTAAGCGGAGACGTGACTAATGAACAAAAATGTTATTTTAGTGCCAGGAATGTCTGCACTGTTTATTCTGGGCCTATTTTGAAATTGACCTTTCTTAAATTTTGTGTGAAATTGGGCAAATTAGTAATTTCTGATCACTTTTTTGGATAGTTGAAATAGGTAAATGGGAGGTTTCTTGTATTCAATTGACAGAATAAAAGGAGTTCTAGCAAAATAGCCATGAGTCTGGTCAATTGGAGCAAAGGAATTAGTCCAAAACAGGGCTCAAAGTGGGCAAAATTGCAGATGCGTAAATATTGCCGAGACCGCTAACTTCGCAAGAGCGTAATTCTGTAAGTTTTCCATCAAATTTTGTACTTTTGGTTTCATTACCTTTGGTAAAAGAGTATCTATCATTTCATAAGAAAAAGTGGTTTCTTTTTAAATTCTTAAACATTATGAGTAAGTTTGTGAGCAGGGGTCTCAACACTCAAAGGGTTAAACAGATCAAAGAAACAGCTGCCTGTTTGAATCCTTATGAATGTGAGGAAAGCTTGAGCATGGTATGAATAGCAGAGATCCTAGTAGGAAGTGTTTATGCATGCAAATATAATGATCTGCACCTGCATAACACTTAGACAATGAATTTATATCATCCTCAGAAGTTTAGCAAAAGATGTTTCTTGCACTGGTATGTCAATTAATCCTAGAAAGAATTCATGTAGGAATTCATATAGGAGAAATTCATTAAAGGCAGATGGCAAGAGGGACATGAGCCACCTATCATCCCAAGAGGAAGAGACAATAGCTTCCCAATTGTGTAGACCTCTGTTAACCCTATCACTGTTTACACAGATCTACATTACTGATGCTAGTGTCACTCACGTAAATCCACACTTCAAACATAGCGCCCTTAACCGTTTCAGGGTCCAAGGCCCAAATCTGGAGTCACGCACCAGTGTCCAAGAATTTTCAAAAAAAAAATTTGTTATTTTTTCTTATGAAATCGTAGAGAATCTTTTTGTGAAGGTAATAAAACAAAAAGTACGAAATTTGGTGGAAAATTGACGAAATTATGCTCTCGTGAATTTTGATGTGTCAGCGATATTTACGAATCGGCGATTTTGCCGACTTTGACTCCCATTTTAGGCCAATTACATTATTCCAATAAACCAAATTCTTAGCTATTTCACTAGTATTATTTCTATTCTATCGATTGAGCACAAGAAATCGCCAAGTCAACTGTTTCAACTACAAAATAAAGTGATCGGAAATTGTTAATTTGGCCAATTAAACACAAAGTTCAAAATATTCCAATTTCAAAATAGGGTTAAGAATGAACAATGTAGGCATTCCTGGCACTAAACTAACATTTCCTCTGTTCATTAGTTATGTTTTGAGGCTTTACAAATAAATTCCATTTTGATTTTTTATTCACATAATGAATTTTTATTCACACCAAAAAATAGAAGATTTACTGTTATGCAATACTGTAATAATTGTATAAATATCATCACCATATTTGTGAATGTATATTAGACCCACCAGCTGATGTGTATTAGACGTGTGAGGTCGTTTGTTTACTCTTGAATATCGGCAAAAATTTAACATTTCTGCTACTTTGAGCTCAGTTTCAAGCCATTTCCAGTGCTAAAACCAATCAAAATCATCTCTATTTCTGTAATATGTCTTCCATTGTATCAAATGAGACCAAGAAATCGCAAATACAACTATAAAAAACATACGAAAAAACACTGCAAAGTTGTTGTTTTAATCGAAAAATCATGATTTCATTTTTTTTCTCTCATTATACACAGTGTGCTGCAGGATCTGTTTTATGTGGTGCACACATACCACATAGATGTATTCTCTCATATCTAGGCCCAAATGTACCACTCACAGTTTATCAGAGTGAGCTGAGCTCATGGTGTAGATCTACGGTTTGGACCCTGAACGTAAAGCCGTAGATCTACGGGACGGACCCTGAAAGGGTTAAATATACTTGAGTGGTAAATTTTAGCCTAGATACAAGAGACTGGGCCTGTGTGGTGAGTGTGCATAGTACAAAAAAATCCTGCCTTATGCAGTGCATGATGGGAAAAATAAACCTCTGAATTTGTTTAGTTTAAAACAGTAACTTAAGAGGTATTTTCTAGGATAGTTTTTGTGGTTTTACTGGCTGTTTCTTGGTATCAATTGATAAAATAGAAGATATATACTGAAGCAGATGATTGTGGTTGGCTTCAGAACTGGAAGCAGCTTGAAATATGGCTCCAGGTAGCAAAATTATTTGATTTTCGATGATTTTCCTGAAGAAGGATAAGGCCCCTGCCCTGTCTATTTTATGGGTTTTTACTAAATCTGCTTCAATTATTGAGATACCCTGAGCCATGACCAATCATTTCTTATCTTTTATTATCCAAGAAATAGGGTAAAAACCTTTTTTTTTATGTGTGACAATTTATTCATAACAGAGGGCAGATGCAATATAGGAGAGACCTGAGGATGTGATTAATGAACAGAGGATAGGCTGCTTTAGTTGTTGGAATGCACACCATTTTAGATTCTGTTTTAAAATATAATATGAATTTTCCTTAAAATTGGCTAAATTACCAACTTCTGTGCACTTTATAGAGCAGTTCTGATAGTTGAATGAGCAGTTTCTTATGCTCAATCAATAGAAAAGAAGGAATATACTGCAATAGCTAAGAATTTGTTTCAAATGCGCAGTGGAATAGGCTTAAAATAGGACTCACGTGGGCAAAATCGCTGATACGTAAATTGCATCCAGACTGCCATCTTTGTGTTTGTGTATTTCCATAAGCTCAAGTTATCATAACTTGTTGTGGGGCTCTGAATAAATGACACATTAAGAAACCATACCCCCGGCCGGGATTGAACCCGCGGTCATAGAGTCTCAAAACTCCAGCCCGTTGCGCTAACCACTAGACCAGCTAGCCACAATAAGATTCATCCAACTAGGTATATTTCTACACCATAGGAAGGTTAGCACAGGCACCTCTGTGACCACAAATGCAAGTTTTCACAGACGAATCTCCAGCTAGCGTGGCCGTGACGAACTCTAGCTCAAGTCCCTTCACTGCCGTCAACATGACTTAAGAAATCGTAATGACACGATTGCAAATAAACCATACCCCCGGCCGGGATTGAACCCGCGGTCATAGAGTCTCAAAACTCCAGCCCGTCGCGCTAACCACTAGACCAGCTAGCCACAATAAGATTCATCCAACTAGGTATATTTCTACACCATAGGAAGGTTAGCACAGGCACCTCTGTGACCACAAATGCAAGTTTTCACAGACGAATCTCCAGCTAGCGTGGCCGTGACGAACTCTAGCTCAAGTCCCTTCACTGCCGTCAACATGACTTAAGAAATCGTAATGACACGATTGCAAATAAACCATACCCCCGGCCGGGATTGAACCCGCGGTCATAGAGTCTCAAAACTCCAGCCCGTCGCGCTAACCACTAGACCAGCTAGCCACAATAAGATTCATCCAACTAGGTATATTTCTACACCATAGGAAGGTTAGCACAGGCACCTCTGTGACCACAAATGCAAGTTTTCACAGACGAATCTCCAGCTAGCGTGGCCATGACGAACTCTAGCTCAAGTCCCTTCACTGCCGTCAACATGACTTAAGAAATCGTAATGACACGATTGCAAATAAACCATACCCCCGGCCGGGATTGAACCCGCGGTCATAGAGTCTCAAAACTCCAGCCCGTCGCGCTAACCACTAGACCAGCTAGCCACAATAAGATTCATCCAACTAGGTATATTTCTACACCATAGGAAGGTTAGCACAGGCACCTCTGTGACCACAAATGCAAGTTTTCACAGACGAATCTCCAGCTAGCGTGGCCGTGATGAACTCTAGCTCAAGTCCCTTCACTGCCGTCAACATGACTTAAGAAATCGTAATGACACCCGGCCGGGGGTATGGTTTATTTGCAATCGTGTCATTACGATTTCTTAAGTCATGTTGACGGCAGTGAAGGGACTTGAGCTAGAGTTCGTCACGGCCACGCTAGCTGGAGATTCGTCTGTGAAAACTTGCATTTGTGGTCACAGAGGTGCCTGTGCTAACCTTCCTATGGTGTAGAAATATACCTAGTTGGATGAATCTTATTGTGGCTAGCTGGTCTAGTGGTTAGCGCGACGGGCTGGAGTTTTGAGACTCTATGACCGCGGGTTCAATCCCGGCCGGGGGTATGATTTATTTGCAATCGTGTCATTACGATTTCTTAAGTCATGTTGACGGCAGTGAAGGGACTTGAGCTAGAGTTCGTCACGGCCACGCTAGCTGGAGATTCGTCTGTGAAAACTTGCATTTGTGGTCACAGAGGTGCCTGTGCTAACCTTCCTATGGTGTAGAAATATACCTAGTTGGATGAATCTTATTGTGGCTAGCTGGTCTAGTGGTTAGCGCGACGGGCTGGAGTTTTGAGACTCTATGACCGCGGGTTCAATCCCGGCCGGGGGTATGGTTTATTTGCAATCGTGTCATTACGATTTCTTAAGTCATGTTGACGGCAGTGAAGGGACTTGAGCTAGAGTTCGTCACGGCCACACTAGCTGGAGATTCGTCTGTGAAAACTTGCATTTGTGGTCACAGAGGTGCCTGTGCTAACCTTCCTATGGTGTAGAAATATACCTAGTATACCTAGTTGGATGAATCTTATTGTGGCTAGCTGGTCTAGTGGTTAGCGCGACGGGCTGGAGTTTTGAGACTCTATGACCGCGGGTTCAATCCCGGCCGGGGGTATGGTTTATTTGCAATCGTGTCATTACGATTTCTTAAGACACATTAAGAAATTGATTCCTTCACTAGCCTGGATTTTGATCATGGTAACACTTACTTAATGCTATTGCAGAATGCCTCATACAATAATGTAACTTGTAAGATAAATGTTAGCTAAATTTAATAGTTCTCGGTGAACTTAATTAACAGTAATGAATTTTTTCAATACCAGCTGTTTCCTACCAAAGTAGTGTAATCCACCCCCACTCTCCCAAAAGGAAACACATTCACTAAATCATTCAACTGCTATCTTGACAGAAGCATGATGATATCACAGTTCAGATGGACCTCCGAATTCCAACATCCCCATCCCTCCTTCAATAAAGGAACTGTCCTTCCCACCTCCAGGACTCAAGTCCAGCTAATCAGCTTCTCTAAATCCCTTCATAAATATTACTGTGTTCACACTCCAACAGCATAGTGAGTCCTAAAAGCCTCTTGCTTTCACTCACTCTGATCTAACATGCTCACACAAGTCTGCTGGGGTTCTCAAGCCCTTAGACCTCTCTCCAACCTTTCCTGATAAAACACCCACCCCTCCTTCCCTCCACTCCCATTATGTCTACCCTCTTAGTTATTCTATTTTGCTCCATCCTCTCTAAACTTTTCCTCAGCCCTCTAAGTTATGCTCTCAACAACCCCCACATCACCTAGTCTCCAAGCTCCAAAGTCTCTGCCTAGTGTTACCACCATACAGTGTCCTCAAACATATCTCTGCCATGTCCAGCCTCCTCCTCCTTGCTGTAATGTTTAACCCTTTCAGGGTCCAAGGCCCAAATCTGGAGTCACGCACCAGTGTCCAAGAATTTAAAAAAAAAAAATTGTTATTTTTTCTTATGAAATCGTAGAGAATCTTTTTGTGAAGGTAATAAAACAAAAAGTATGAAATTTGGTGGAAAATTGACGAAATTATGCTCTCGCGAATTTTGATGTGTCAGTGATATTTACGAATCGGCGATTTTGCCGACTTTGACTCCCATTTTAGGCCAATTACATTATTCCAATCAACCAAATTCTTAGCTATTTCACTAGTATTACTTCTATTCTATCGATTGAGCACAAGAAATCGCCAAGTCAACTGTTTCAACTACAAAATAAAGTGATCGGAAATTGTTAATTTGGCCAATTTAACACAAAGTTCAAAATATTCCAATTTCAAAATAGGGTCCAGAATAAACAATGTAGGCATTCCTGGCACTAAACTAACATTTCCTCTGTTCATTAGTCATGTTTTGAGGCTTTACAAATAAATTCCATTTTGATTTTTTATTCACATAATGAATTTTTATTCACACCAAAAAATAGAAGATTTACTGCTATGCAATACTGTAATAATTGTATAAATATCATCACCATATTTGTGAATGTATATTAGACCCACCAGCTGACGTGTATTAGACGTGTGAGGTCGTTTGTTTACTCTTGAATATCGGCAAAAATTTATCATTTCCGCGACTTTGAGCTCAGTTTCAAGCCATTTCCAATGCTAAAACCAATCAAAATCATCTCTATTTCTGTAATATGTCTTCCATTCTATCAAATGAGACCAAGAAATCGCAAATACAACTATAAAAAACATACGAAAAAACACTGCAAAGTTGCTGTTTTAATCAAAAAATCATGATTTCAGTTTTTTTCTCTCATTATACACAGTGTGCTGCAGGATCTGTTTTATGTGGTGCACACATACCACATAGATGTATTCTCTCATATCTAGGCCCAAATGTACCACTCACAGTTTATCAGAGTGAGCTGAGCTCATGGCGTAGATCTACGGTTTGGACACTCACCATAAAGCCGTAGATCTACGGGACGGACCCTGAAAGGGTTAAAACCCAAGCTTCACACCCATATAAATGTTGGTACCACTATATTAAGGTGCATTCCTACTCTTTTGCCTCCAGAAATAAAGTTCTTTGTCTCCAAGGATGCCTCAATGGACCATCCACCCTTTTTCTTTTTCCCCTCTATTCTATGGTTCACCTTATTTTTCAAAGATTCTCCCAGCAAGTCCACTTCAAATATCTCAATACATGTACCTCAATACACTCTCCCACTAGTGCATACCAAGAACAAACCTGACAAGGAAAGAAGTCATGTAAAAGTGTCATCCTTTCATGCTTACATTTCTTTTTTTTTGTCAACAAGTTAGCCGTCTCCCACCAAGGCAGGGTGACCCAAAAAGAAAATACTTTCATCATCATTCAACACTTTCACCTCACTCACACATAATCACTGTCTTTGCAGAGGCACCCAGATACAACAGTTTAGAAGCATATATAACATACCTCCCCAAACTGCCAATATCCCAAACCCCTCCTTTAAAGTGCAGGCATTGTACAGTACTTCCCATTTCCAGTACGCAAGTCTGCCTATATAAAAATAACCAGTTTCCCTGAATCCCTTCACTAAATATTACCCTGTTCACACTCCAACAGCTCGTCAGGTCCCAAAAACCATTCGTCTCCATTCACTCCTATCTCACATGCTCACACATGCTTGCTGGAAGTCCAAGCTCCTCGCCCACAAAACCTCCTTTACCCCCTCCCTCCAGCCTTCTCGAAGATGACCCCTACCCCGCCTTCCTTCCCCTACAGATTTATACACTCTCCAAGTCATTCTACTTTGATCCATTCTCTTTAAATGACCAAACCACCTCAACCCCTCTTCAGCCCTCTGAGTACACTAAATACACTCAGTGCAAAATACAGAAATCAGAACTTACCAAATTATTAGTTGTAATACTAGGATGTGATATAGTCACATGAGTTCCAGATGCTGACACTTGTATCATTCTGGTATTTGCACTAACAGAAACTGGTGTGCCAGGAGCGTCAACTGTGTTACTGACAGCGCCTGGCGTTAATGGCGGTCCAGAACTACTCGGTCCACCAGGAGTCAATAATGGTCCACTGTTAGGTCCACCAGGTGTCAAAGGAAGACCATCCACACTCTGTCCTCCAGGGGTGTATGGTGGTCCATCACCTTTGTTAGAGCTCGTAGATGACTTGCGACGATCTTTACTACACCACTTCCAGTCTGGGTGGGCCCTGTAGTGATGCTCTTTGATCTGTTAAAGTTGTCTTTCTTTAAAATTGTAGCATTAGAAAGAATACTGACACAGACAACAAATATAAACAGTAATTGTAACAAATTAAATAAAAAAATTACAATTATAACAATTTGTAGAGGTGGAAACCATACAATCTGTGATTTCTGACAATGTGTATACAGTTGATTTTAGTGGCTAACTTATGCACCTCACTAACCAAGATCAATGAAGCATGAAACTAATGACAATAATAGCTTTAAATAAAAAAAAAGAACTTTATATAAACAATTACTAGCACAGTGATACTTTGACTTATGAGTGCCCAACTTACGAGTTTTCCAAGTTATGAGCCATCACTCAGTCGATTTTTTGCTTTAAATTGTGGGCCAAAATCCAAGTTACGAGCGAGCTTCAGATACACAGCCATTAGCTGGAGCAGCTAACGCCACAACAGTGCACATGGTTACCTCACCATGGAAGCATCTCTCTTGTGTTTTGTGCAGCTATTTTGCCAAATTTCTTTCTAACCATGAGTCTTAAGAAAGTAAGTGCAAAGGACAGTGCTGCAAAAAAGAGGATGATGTCCATTGAATTAAACATGAAATCCTAGAAAACACGTGCTAGGTGTGCGTGTAGTTGACTTGGTGAGGCAGTACAAGCGTAGTATGTACTTCATGCCTCATGCCTTCTCTGCAAGAAGGCATGATTCATTTAAGCTGATTTACTTTCGAGATATTCACCCAAACCATAGGCTGGTCTCCTGACTCTGGTAAAAAAAAAAATTCCAAGAAAATCACTTTTGTTCCAGTGTTTTCCTTACGAAACTGGTGATCTAATGCAGTTAGCCTCACAAACACTCCATTTTCTCTTATAATAAGACCTCAGAAAGGCAAGAATGGGAAGATATGGTTAAAGCAATAATTATTTTTACCTCAGGAGTGGCCACCACCACTCGTCACATAATGACATATTTTATTCATTCTAGAATATATATCATGTTTCTATGTTATTTATATTGTTTAATATGTCATATTAGATCAATTGTCATAGATAAATAAGCTGTAGAGTTGACATTAGCGTTATATTGAAGCATTTTCTCCGGTCTCCCTAGAGCCAGGAATTCCGCTGGAATGGATTAATGACATTTCACTTAATTTCAATGAGGAAAATTGATTTGATATATAAGCAAATTGAGTTATGAGCTAGGTCAAGGAACAAATTAAGCTCATAAGTCAAGGTACCACTGTACAGTGGAACCTCAGCTTACGAGTGCCCCACCACACGAGTTTTTCAGGATACGAGCAGTCACTCGGTCAACTTTTTGTTTCTGGGTACAGGCAAAAATTCAGGATGCAAGCTTCACCCTCAAGGGAGGTTCCTTGACACTAGCGAGGGGCTCTTGATCTATGGAATTGGATCTGTGCTCCAGTTCCCTAAATATAAGCGACTATTGGCAGAAAGGTGGGCTAGTGCAAAGATGAGTAGTGGGGGGGTTGAAGAGGGTTAGAATAGTTTTAAAAATGCAGTATTAGAATGTGGGGCAGAAGTTTGTGGTTATAGGAGGGTGGGGGCAGGAGGAAAGAGGAGTGATTGGTGGAATGATGAAGTAAAGGGTGTGATAAAAGAGAAAAAGGTAGCTTATGAGAGGTTTATACAAAGCAGAAGTGTTATAAGAAGAGCAGAGTATATGGAGAGTAAAAGAAAGGTAAAGAGAGTGCAAAAGGAGAGCAGATGATAGAGTGGGAGAGGCAATGTCAAGAAATTTTAATGAAAATAAGAAAAAATTTTGGAGTGAATTAAACAAGTTAAGAAAGCCTAGGGAAAGTATGGATTTGTCAGTTAAAAACAGAGTAGGGGAGTTAGTAGATGGGGAGATGGAGGTATTAGGTAGATGGCGAGAATATTTTGAGGAACTTTTAAATGTTAAGGAAAAAACAGAGGCAGTAATTTTATGCACTGGTCAGGGAGGTATACCATCTTTTAGGAGTGAAGAAGAGCAGAATGTAAGTGTGGGGGAGGTACGTGAGGCATTACATAAAATGAAAGGGGGTAAAGCAGCTGGAACTGATGGGATCATGACAGAAATGTTAAAAGTAGGGGAGGATATAGTGTTGGAGTGGTTGGTACTTTTGTTTAATAAATGTATGAAAGAGGGGAAGGTAACTAGGGATTGGCAGAGAGCATGTATAGTCCCTTTATATAAAGGGAAAGGGGACAAAAGAGACTGTAAAATTTATAGAGGAATAAGTTTACTGAGTATACCGGGAAAAATGTACGGTAGGGTTATAATTGAAAGAATTAGAGGTAAGACAGAATGTAGGATTGCGGATGAGCAAGGAGGTTTCAGAGTGGGTAGGGGATGTGTAGATCAAGTGTTTACATTGAAGCATATATGTGAACAGTATTTAGATAAAGGTAGGAAAGTTTTTATTGCATTTATGGATTCAGAAAAGGCATATGATAGAGTGGATAGAGGAGCAATGTGGCAGATGTTGCAAGTATATGGAATAGGTGGTAAGTTATTAAATACTGTAAAGAGTTTTTATGAGGATAGTGAGGCTCAGGTTAGGGTGTGTAGAAGAGAGGGAGACTACTTCCCAGTAGAAGTAGGTCTTAGACAGGGATGTGTAAAGTCACCATGGTTGTTTAATATATTTATAGATGGGGTTGTAAAGGAAGTAAATGCTAGGGTGTTCGGGAGAGGGGTGGGATTAAATTTTGGGGAATCAAATTCAAAATGGGAATCGACACAGTTACTTTTTGCTGATGATACTGTGCTTATGGGAGATTCTAAAGAAAAATTGCAAAGGTTAGTGGATGAGTTTGGGAATGTGTGTAAAGGTAGAAAGTTGAAAGTGAACATAGAAAAGAGTAAGGTGATGAGGGTATCAAATGATTTAGATAAAGAAAAATTGGATATCAAATTGGGGAGGAGGAGTATGGAAGAAGTGAATGTTTTCAGATACTTGGGAGTTGACATGTTGGCAGATGGATTTATGAAGGATGAGGTTAATCATAGAATTGATGAGGGAAAAAAGGTGAGTGGTGCGTTGAGGTATATGTGGAGTCAAAAAACGTTATCTATGGAGGCAAAGAAGGGAATGTATGAAAGTATAGTAGTACCAACACTCTTATATGGGTGTGAAGCATGGGTGGTAAATGCAGCAGCGAGGAGACGGTTGGAGGCAATGGAGATGTCCTGTTTAAGGGCAATGTGTGGTGTAAATATTATGCAGAAAATTCGGAGTGTGGAAATTAGGAAAAGGTGTGGAGTTAATAAAAGTATTAGTCAGAGGGCAGAAGAGGGGTTGTTGAGGTGGTTTGGTCATTTAGAGAGAATGGATCAAAGTAGAATGACATGGAAAGCATATAAATATATAGGGGAAGGAAGGCAGGGTAGGGGTCGTCCTCGAAATGGTTGGAGAGAGGGGGTAAAGGAGGTTTTGTGGGCAAGGGGCTTGGACTTCCAGCAAGCGTGCGTGAGCGTGTTAGATAGGAGTGAATGGAGACGAATGGTACTTGGGACCTGACGATCTGTTGGAGTGTGAGCAGGGTAATATTTAGTGAAGGGATTCAGGGAAACCGGTTATTTTCATATAGTCGGACTTGAGTCCTGGAAATGGGAAGTACAATGCCTGCACTTTAAAGGAGGGGTTTGGGATATTGGCAGTTTGGAGGGATATGTTGTGTATCTTTATATGTGTATGCTTCTAAACTGTTGTATTCTGAGCACCTCAGCAAAAACAGTGATAATGTGCGAGTGTGGTGAAAGTGTTGAATGATGATGAAAGTATTTTCTTTTTGGGGATTTTCTTTCTTTTTTGGGTCACCCTGCCTCGGTGGGAGACGGCCGACTTGTTGAAAAAAAAAATAATAATAATTATTCTCAATGGGAAAGTGGAACAGAATTCTTCCTCCGTAAGCCATGCGTGTTGTACGAGGCGACTAAAATGCCGGGAGCAAGGGGCTAGTAACCCCTTCTCCCGTATAAATTACTAAATTTAAAAAGAGAAACTTTCGTTTTTCTTTCTGGGCTACCCTGCCTCGGTGGGATACGGCCGGTTTGTTAAAAAAACAAAATAATAATAATTATAATAATGAGCGAGTTTCAGAACATCACCACTAGGTGGCACAGCCAATGCCACATCATCAGCTGAGCTGTGCAATCTGTTCATGTCACCGTGGAAGCATTTCTCATGTTATTATTGCCAAATATCTTTTTTCTAACCATGGGTCCTAAGAAAGTAGGTGCAAAGGACAGTGCAAAGAAAAAGAGGATGATGTCCATAGAATTGCAGCACGAAATCATGGATAAACAAGTGAGGGGGTGGCAGTAGGAGCTAATAGCAAGTAGCCTATCTTTCACTCTCCACCTCCACCCTCCACCTCTGCCAGCATATGCACACTTTATAAAACCATTTTATTTCTTTACATTCTCTATTATGTTTTTATACAATATTTCTTATTTATGAAACTAGTGCAGTTAGCCTCACAAACACTCCATTTTCTCTTATAATAAAAGCATGGGTAGAAATAATCAGAGCAGGAGGGGGAATGGACGCCGCCGCCATCACTCGCCACATTATGTCCTATTTTATTCATCCTAGAGTATATATCATGTTTCTATATTAATTATATTGTTTATTATGTCATAATAGATGAATTGTGATAGATAAATAAGCTGCAGACTTGATATTAACATCAAATTGAAGTGTTTTTGTCCTGCCTCCCAAGAGCAGGAATTCCACTAGAATGGATGAATGGCATTTCAATTAATGTAAATGAGGAAAACTGACTCAACATACAAGCAGACTGGGATAGGAGCAAGGTCATATAATGGATTAAACTCGTAAGCCGAGGTTCCACTGTACATACTATATTAACCCTTTGGCTGTCGCAAGCCCCTTTCTGAAACTGTTATTCTATGTCGCAAAAGTTTTGGGAAAAAAAAAAATGATTTTTTCTTATGAAACGATAGAGAATCTTTTCCCAACGGAAATGACACCAAAAGTATGAAATTTGGTTGAAAATTCATGGAATTACGCTCCCACAAAGCGGTCTCGGCGACATACACACATCGGCAATTTCGCCGACTTTGAGCCGTTTTTGGCCAATTCCGTTGTTCCAGCTGACCAAACTCATAGCTATTTCTTTAGAACTCCATTTTTTCTATCAGTTGAGTACAAGAAACTGCCCATTTACTGATTTGAACTACCCAATAAAGTGGTCAGAAATTGGCAATTTGGCCAATTTCACGCAAATTAAAAAAGATGCCAATTTTAAAATAGAGTCCAGAATAAACAATGTAGACATTCTTGGCACTAAAATAACATATCCTCTGTTCATTAGTCATGTCTCTAGGCCCCTCATATATTACTATTGCTTTCTATTGATTTTTTATTCATACAAAAAAATACAAAATTTACTGTTATGCAGACTACTGCATTATTGTAAAAATGGTATAAATAATATCAGTGCACTAGTGAAAGAATATTAGACTCCCCAGTTGGCGTGTATTGGACGTGTGGTGTAATTTGCTTACTCCTGAACATTGGTAAAAATCGAACATTTCCGCTACTTTGAGCTCAATTTCAAGGTCGTTTTCATGGTGAAAGTAATCAAAATCATCTCTATTTCTGTAATATTTTTACATTTTATCACCTGAGACCATGAAAATGAGAATACAACGATAAATACTATATGAAAATACACCTCAAAGTCAGCGTTTTAATCCAAAAAACGGTCAGCTTTTTTTTCTCATTATGCACTGCGTGCTGCAGGATTTTTTTTATGTGGTGCACGCTGACCACACAGACCCATTCTCTCACATGTGGGCCTACCAGCTTTCTCCTACTTGATTTGAAGCCGCTAGAATTTACACGTATAATTACGTCAGAAACAGTGGCGCGCAAGACGTATATATACGACATAAACAGTCAAAGGGTTAAAAAGAATAAGAATCAGTAAAACCAGCATGTTTCCTTGATATGTTTGATAGGGGTACCATTTGCTCTCTGATCACTGCATACTGTATTGTGTTTGAACATAGTGTTTTCTGATACAGCGGTACCTTGACTTACGAGTTTAATTCGTTCCGTGACCCAGCTCGTAACTCAATTTGCTCGTATATCAAATCAATTTTCCTCACTGAAATTAAATGAAATGCTGTTAATCCATTCCAGTGGAATTCCTGGCTCTCGGGAGGCAGAAGAAAATACTTCAATATAATGCTAATATCAACTCTACGGCTTATTTATCTATCACAATTGATCTAATATGACATAATAAACAATATAAATAACATAGAAAGATAATACAGTGGTACCCTGAGTTTCAGCCATAATTCATTCCAGAAGGCTGTTCGAGTGCCGGTACTGAACAAATTTGTTCCCATAAGGAATAATGTAAATTAGATTAGTCCGTTTCAGACTCCCAAAAATACACTTACAAAAGCACTTACAATAATACACTTACATAATTGTTCGAATTGGGGGCTGTACGAAACTCAGGGTACCACTGTATATACTCTAGAATGAATAAAATATGTCATTATGCGACGAGTCATGGCAGCCCCACCTGAGGTAAAAATAATTATCGCTCTGACCATATCTTCCCATTCTTGCCCTTCTGATGTCTTATTATAAGAAAAAATGGAGTGTTTGTGAGGCTAACTGCACTAGATCACTAATTTCACAAGGAAAACACAGAAACAAAAGCGATTTTTTCAGAATCCCCCCCCCCCCCGAGTCAGGAGACCGGCCTACGTTTTGGGTGAATATCTCAGAAGTAAATCAGCGTAAATGCCTTGTGCCTTCTCTGTGAGAAGGCACAAGGCACTAAGTACATACTACGCTTGTACTGCCTCACCAAGTCAACTACACGCACATCTTGCTCGTGTTTTTCTATGATTTCATGTTTTAATTCAATGGACATCATCCTCTTCTTCTCAGCACTGTCCTTTGCACTTACTTTCTTAGAACCCATGGTTAGCAAAAAAAAAAAAAATTTGGCAAAATAACTGCACAAAACACAAGGATAACACAAGAGAGATGCTTCTATGGCGAGGTAACCACATGCACTGTTGTGGCATTCGCTGCGCCAACTAGTGGTGGTGTATCTGAAGCTCACTTGTAACTCAGATTTTGGCTCGCAATTCAAAGCAAAAAATTGACTGAGCAACGGCTCGTAACTCAGAAAACTTGTAAGTTGGGGCACTCATAAGTCAAGGTACAACTGTATTTGCCTTTCTTAAGCACAACCAGACAACTTCATTGATACATAATGCATAGAAGAAAATTATTTAAAATCTGCTTAGTAGAATCAGAAAGTGTACAGAAATCAAAGTAATAAACCTAAGATAATGAATAAACGCAATTCTACACATCTGTGTAAAATGAAAAAGCTATCATCTATGGCTTGAAGTAAATACAAATGTAAAACAAAAACAGCAAAAAAAATATTTTACTGTATAGAAACTAAAATACCTGATAATATAAGCATTGCTAATACATTCAGGTAAACAAAGGCAAGGGATGAAAAATTAATTCCATAAAGTCCTCAAAAAAGTGTACTGCAGTTCAATGGAGAAGTGGAATTTAAACTCATGAACTGAAATTACCAGCACTTGGTTAGCCAGTGGTCCAGTGGCTAACACACTGAACTGGTAATTCCAGAATGCAAGTTTAATTCCCCTAGCTTCAGTAAATTGTTAACTCATCCTGGCAAATCAATTTTAAATAAAAGCCCTCAACCTTCACTCAGAAAAAAATTAATTTGACCATAAAAAAATAAAAATAACAGTAACGTTGAGCCTGTTGACCCCAGTTTACCTCAGAAGCCAGACTATGGTACTTCTGTTTCTCCTCAGGACCCAGAGCATACCACCATTCACCCAAAATTTTGGAAACTGTTCTGTTGTCTTGATTGGGATATCGCTGGTGTACTAATGGTCGATGTCGTTTGCTAAAGATCATAAAGGCATTCATTGGTCGTCTAATGTGCTCCTTTTCTCCTTTCCCCTGCAAAATATATGTGCAAAATTATTTAAAGGTACTATATTTAAAAATGCAGACTTATGTTTCAGGACCAACAGACAGGATGGGAAACTAAAGATCTTTTAAGACACAAGGTGGGAAACTAAAGAAGTTTTAAGGTACCAGAGTGAAAGAGTGTAATGATCCACTTGATACTTTTAATATATGTACTGTATTTTACTTACAAACACACTTTTTTTAAGTGCAAGGGGATTTAGGAAGCAAAAACCATATGATGGAAAGATAAGGTTCTTTTAGAGTACCAAATAGAGCAAAAATGGTAACTCTCCGCCTGTTACTTGTAATATACTGTATTTTATTTACTATTACTCTTTTGTTAAGTACAAAGGGAATTTTGGAAGCAAAAGGCATATTCAACAAAATCAAACCCTCATAATTATCCCATTTTCTACTTTCATAGGCTGGGGTTAAATTTTCAGAAAGATATAAAAATAATTCAAGAGAGAAGGTTGCAGAAATTTAGATGCCCACACATTCACACTTCTTTCCAAGCCTAAGTACATAAAAAATTAACTTGTAATCTGAAAAAAGGAGATATGCAATTGGACTTCATTATATGCATATGGAATGGGAGGTAACCGAGTATACATGTATTTTTTTCTGGCAAAGATTATTATATTTTGGTGACAATAGTTACAATGCTTGTTTTCTTAATTTTTACTGGAATCTGACCAACTTCTGCAAGTAATCTACATACAAGTACAGGTTTCTCTTGTTTTATGCAGATTCGTTTTATGCAAATTAACTATTATAGTATGTGATACTTTATTTTTACTGGTACAGTAAAACCTCATTAACCCTTTCAGGGTCCAAGGCCCAAATCTGGAGTCACGCACCAGTGTCCAAGAATTTTCAAAAAAAAAATTTGTTATTTTTTCTTATGAAATCGTAGAGAATCTTTTTGTGAAGGTAATAAAACAAAAAGTACGAAATTTGGTGGAAAATTGACGAAATTATGCTCTCGCGAATTTTGATGTGTCAGCGATATTTACGAATCGGCGATTTTGCCGACTTTGACTCCCATTTTAGGCCAATTACATTATTCCAATCAACCAAATTCTTAGCTATTTCACTAGTATTACTTCTATTCTATCGATTGAGCACAAGAAATCGCCAAGTCAACTGTTTCAACTACAAAATAAAGTGATCGGAAATTGTTAATTTGGCCAATTTAACACAAAGTTCAAAATATTCCAATTTCAAAATAGGGTCCAGAATAAACAATGTAGGCATTCCTGGCACTAAACTAACATTTCCTCTGTTCATTAGTTATGTTTTGAGGCTTTACAAATAAATTCCATTTTGATTTTTTATTCACATAATGAATTTTTATTCACACCAAAAAATAGAAGATTTACTGTTATGCAATACTGTAATAATTGTATAAATATCATCACCATATTTGTGAATGTATATTAGACCCACCAGCTGACGTGTATTAGATGTGTGAGGTCGTTTGTTTACTCTTGAATATCGGCAAAAATTTAACATTTCCGCTACTTTGAGCTCAGTTTCAAGCCATTTCCAGTGCTAAAACCAATCAAAATCATCTCTATTTCTGTAATATGTCTTCCATTCTATCATATGAGACCAAGAAATCACAAATACAACTATAAAAAACATACGAAAAAACACTGCAAAGTTGCTGTTTTAATCGAAAAATCATGATTTCAGTTTTTTTCTCTCATTATACACAGTGTGCTGCAGGATCTGTTTTATGTGGTGCACACATACCACATAGATGTATTCTCTCATATCTAGGCCCAAATGTACCACTCACAGTTTATCAGAGTGAGCTGAGCTCATGGCGTAAATCTACGGTTTGGACACTCACCGTAAAGCCGTAGATCTACGGGACGGACCCTGAAAGGGTTAACAGACCCCTCATTAATGATGGAAGTATCAAACAAAATTGAAAAAAGTCCATAATTCCTAATTAAGCAGAAACTTAAACTAATAAAGAAGGTCGAGTCTGGCATCTCAGCCATCTACATCTTCTCGGCCTCCTGCATTATTTTCATTAGTCAGAGCTTTACAGCTCCTCTGACTTAGAATAAAAGTTATTCTGAGTGACCACTATTGTTCAAGGCAGTATACACCTCATCTTTCCACCATGAAAGGTAAGTAAAATTACTGTAAATTTTGTACATTACTATAGAATTACTATAAAGTACAGTACTGTACTGCATATTACAATGTACTCATATTCCTAAGTGTCAGGTTGTCTTCTGAACCAACAAACCAAGTCTGATGGTTCAGAAGACAACTAGACAATCATGAAAAATTACTTTCCTAACCCAAATGTGACACATATACATGGAAGTACACCAAGGACTGTTATTATGTGGAATTAAAGAGTTTTGGCTTCACTGAGCTTAGCACAACTGCCATAGGACTGGACTAAGTCTACAGCATAAAACGAGGGGACACAACTGTACTGTACTGTGCATTTTTTTTTTTTTTAACAAGTCGGCCGTCTCCAACCGAGGCAGGGTGACCCAAAAAGAAAGAAAATCCCCAAAAAGAAAATACTTTCATCATCATTCAACACTTTCACTTCACTCGCACATAATCACCGTTTTTGCAGAGGTGCCCAGAATACAACAGTTTAGAAGTATTTTTATTATTATTATTATTATCACACTGGCCGATTCCCACCAAGGCAGGGTGGCCCGAAAAAGAAAAACTTTCACCATCATTCACTCCATCACTGTCTTGCCAGAAGGGTGCTTTACACTACAGTTTTTAAACTGCAACATTAACACCCCTCCTTCAGAGTGCAGGCACTGTACTTCCCATCTCCAGGACTCAAGTCCGGCCTGCCGGTTTCCCTGAACCCCTTCATAAATGTTACTTTGCTCACACTCCAACAGCACGTCAAGTATTAAAAACCATTTGTCTCCATTCACTCCTATCAAACACGCTCACGCATGCCTGCTGGAAGTCCAAGCCCCTCGCACACAAAACCTCCTTTACCCCCTCTCTCCAACCTTTCCTAGGCCGACCCCTACCCCGCCTTCCTTCCACTACAGACTGATACACTCTTGAAGTCATTCTGTTTCGCTCCATTCTCTCTACATGTCCGAACCACCTCAACAACCCTTCCTCAGCCCTCTGGACAACAGTTTTGGTAATCCCGCACCTCCTCCTAACTTCCAAACTACGAATTCTCTGCATTATATTTACACCACACATTGCCCTCAGACATGACATCTCCACTGCCTCCAGCCTTCTCCTCGCTGCAACATTCATCACCCATGCTTCACACCCATATAAGAGCGTTGGTAAAACTATACTCTCATACATTCCCCTCTTTGCCTCCAAGGACAAAGTTCTTTGTCTCCACAGACTCCTAAGTGCACCACTCACTCTTTTCCCCTCATCAAAATACACAATATATCCCTCCAAACTGCCAATAACCCAAACCCCTCCTTTAGAGTGCAGGCATTGTACTTCCCATCTGACCCATATTTAACCCTTAAACTGTCCAAACATAGATCTACATTCACATGCGTAGCGCTCCGACCTTGACTTTCCCCATTTGAAAGAATGTAAAAAAAAAAAAACGTAGATCTACGTTCGGAGCCTGCCGCACGTCAACGTATATCTACATTTGGACAGTTTAAGGGTTAAACAGAAGTATAACTGTTATTGGTATATTTATAGTAAAAATTATTTTAATGTGGAATATGTCATAAGTTAAATTATCATCTAAGGTTGGTTGGTTTCCTCCCTCCCAGCCATCTCCCACTGAGATAGGGTGACCCAAAAATGAAGAAACACTTTTGCCTTCATTCACTCAATCACTGACTTGCAAGAGGCATGCAGATACCACAGTTTAGATGCCCCTAACTGTAAATAGCCTTACCCCTCCCTCAGAGTGCATGCACTGTACTTCCCACCTCCAGGAGTCAAGTCTGGCTAACCACTTTCCCTGTATCCCTTCACAAAATGTTACATTGGTCATACTCCAAGAGCTCATCAAGTCTCAAAAAAACATAAGAATATAAGAAAAGAGGAACACTGTAGCAGGCCTGTTGGCCCATACTAGGCAGGTCCTTTACAATCCATCCTGCTAACAAAACATTTGCCCAACCCAATTTTCAATGCTACCCAAGAAATAAGGTATGATAACTCTATCCACTAATATATGCATGTCCCACTCAAATCCAACTCCTCTTGGTCATGTATTTATCCAACCTAAATTTGAAACTACCCAAGGTTTTAGCCTCAATAACCCAACTAGGTAGACTGTTCCACTCATCAACTACCCTATTTCCAAACCAATACTTTCCTATATCCTTTCTAAATCTAAACTTGTCCAATTTGAATCCATTATTGAGTCTTCTCTCTTGGAGAGATATCCTCAAGACCTTATTTATATCCACTTTGTTAATACCCATCTTCCACTCGTACACTTCGATCATGTCTCCCCTCATTCTTCGTCTATTCAAGAAGCTCACACGTGCCTGCTGAATGTTCAAATCCCTCGCACACAAAACCTCCTTTACTTCCTCCCCCCAACATTTACCGGGGTGACCCCTGCCCCGCCTTCCCTCCACTACAGATTTATACACTCTCAAAATCATCCTATTCTGCTCTATTATCACTAAAATGTCCAAACCACCTCAACAACCCCTCCTCAGCCCTCTGGATAATACTTTTAGTAATCCCACACCTCCTCTTAATCTTCAGGCTACAAATTCTCTGCATATTATTTACACCACACATTGCTCTTAGATCCAGTCTCCTTGCTGTAACATTCACAACCCATGCTTCACACCCATACAAGTGTGTTAGTACCACTATACTCTTGTACATTCCCCTTTTTGTCTGCATGGATAACTTTGTCTTCATAGATGCCTCAATGCACCACCTGCATTTTTCCCATCATCAGTTCTACCATGGTTCACCTTGTCTTTCATCGATCCATCTGCCAACATCCCCACTCCCACATATCTGAAGACATTCACTTCTTCCATATTTTCATCTTACAATCTGATATTCAATTTTACATTACTTAAATTGTTCGTTACCTTTATCACCTTCCTCTTTCTAATGTTCAGATTTATTTTAATTACCTTAAGAACATAAGAACATAAGAAAGGAGGAACACTGCAGCAGGCCTGTTGGCCCATACTAGGCAGGTCCTTTACAATTCATCCCACTAACAAACATTTGACCAACCCAATACTCTCTCAAATTCATCCACCACCCTTTACAACTTCTCTTTCAGAATCTCCCAAAAGCACAGTGTTATCAGCAAAAAGCATATGTAACAACTCCCACTTTTTATTAGATTCTGCATATTTTAAACACACACACACACCTTCCCTAACACCCCAGTATTCACTTCTTTTACAACCCTATCTATAAATGTGTTAAACAACTGTGATAACATCACACATTCCTGTTTAAGGCCAACTTTTACTGGAAAATATCTCCCTCTCTCTCCTACATACCCAAATGTGCGCTTCACCATCCTCATAAAAACTCAAAACTGCTTTTCATTAATCTACCACCTATTCATTACACTTGTAGCATCTGCCACATTGCTCCCCTACCATAAACCCTTCCTAAATCCACAAAGACAACAAAAACTTCCTTACCTTTATTTAAATACTGTTCACTTATATGCTTCAATGTAAACACTTGGTCTACACATCTAAAACCTCCTTGTTCATAATTTTTTTTAATAACTACTATACACATTACCTGGTATACTCAACAGGCTAATTCCCCTATAATTTTTACTCTCTTTTGGCTTCCTTTCCCTTACACAAAGGAAATAAGCACACACACACACACACTGACAATCCCTAGGTTTCTTCTCCTCTTTCATACATTTACTGAACAAAAGTACTAACCACTCCAAAACTATGTCATCACCTGATTTTGACATTTTTGTATCGATCCCATCAAACCCAGCTATTTTACCCCTTTAGTTTACCCACAGCCTCATGTACCTCTAACACACTCACATCTTGCTCTTCACTCCTAAAAGATGTTATACCTCCCTGACCAATACATGAAATCAGTGCCTCCCTTTCTTCATGAACATTTAAGCTCTTCAAAATATTCCCACCATGTTCCCAATACCTCCAACTCCCCATCTAATAACTCCCCTCTTCTGTTTTTAACTCAAATACATTCATTCCCTAGGCTTTCTCAACGTATTAATCTCACTCCAAAACTTTTCTTATTCTCAACAAAACTTGTTGACAGAACCTCACACACACTCATCTGCTCTCCTTTTACACTCTCTCATCACTCTTTGAACCTCTCTTCAATGCTACATATACTCCATCCTCCTTATATCACATCTGCTATGTGAAAACCTCTCATATGCTAATTACTACTCCCTCACCACTATCTTTGCCTCATCATTCCACCCATCACTCCTCTTCCCTCCTGCACCCACCCTCCAATATCCCCAAACTTCTGTGGAACACACTAACAGTACAATCTTAAATCTACCCCATACCTCTTGAACCTCATTACCTACTCTCTCACTAGCCCATCTTTCTCCCGATAGTTGCTTACATCACATGTCATATACTTATTTGTCCTCTTTTTCTAAAATACGTATTTCTTATTACCAAACCTCTTTATATACAAAGTTCAGTCAAAGGCCCCATTACTATTTACCCCTGGCATCCGAAATTTACCTAAACCCTCTACAACAGGTATTCCCACTTTAGCATTTAGGTCCCCCACCACAATTACTGCCTCACTTGGGCCAAAACTCACTTAACATCTCTTGTCTCCTCTACACTCCTCTCTTCTCTAGGAACATAAACACTTAGCATTACCCACTTTTCACATCTGACTCTTATTTTTAATCCACATAATCCTTGGACGTGTCAGCGGATGGGTCTATGAAAGATGAGGTGAATCATAGAATTGATGAGGGGAAAAGGGTGAGTGGTGCACTTAGGAGTCTGTGGAGATAAAGAACTTTGTCCTTGGAGGCAAAGAGGGGAATGTATGAGAGTATAGTTTTACCAACGCTCTTATATGGGTGTGAAGCATGGGTGATGAATGTTGCAGCGAGGAGAAGGCTGGAGGCAGTGGAGATGTCATGTCTGAGGGCAATGTGTGGTGTGAATATAATGCAGAGAATTCGTAGTTTGGAAGTTAGGAGGAGGTGCGGGATTACCAAAACTGTTGTCCAGAGGGCTGAGGAAGGGTTGTTGAGGTGGTTCGGACATGTAGAGAGAATGGAGCGAAACAGAGTGACTTCAAGAGTGTATCAGTCTGTAGTGGAAGGAAGGCGGGGTAGGGGTCGGCCTAGGAAAGGTTGGAGGGAGGGGGTAAAGGAGGTTTTGTGTGCGAGGGGCTTGGACTTCCAGCAGGCATGCGTGAACATGTTTGATAGGAGTGAATGGAGACAAATGGCTTTTAATACTTGACGTGCTGTTGGAGTGTGAGCAAAGTAACATTTATGAAGGGGTTCAGGGAAACCGGCAGGCCGGACATGAGTCCTGGAGATGGGAAGTACAGTGCCTGCACTCTGAAGGAGGGGTGTTAATGTTGCAGTTTAAAAACTGTAGTGTAAAGCACCCTTCTGGCAAGACAGTGATGGAGTAAATGATGGTGAAAGTTTTTCTTTTTCGGGCCACCCTGCCTTGGTGGGAATCGACCAGTGTGATAATAAAATAAAATAAAAATATTCCCTCTTTTCCTGCCAAAACTGATTCTTCAATATTATTGCTACACATTCCTTAGCTCTCTCTCAGATACACCTGACCTAATCCCATTTATTTCTCCTCACTGAAACTCTCCTAGCCCCTTCAGCTTTGGTTTGCTTAGATCCAGCAACCCCAAATCAGAAAAAAAAAAATTTTTTTTCTTAACCCTTTGACTGTCGCAACCCCCAATCCTGAGGTGTCTCCTGGTGTCGCAAAATTTCAAAAAAAAAAAATTATTTTTTCTTATGAAATGATAGAGAATCTTTTCCCGATTGTAATGACACCAAAAAAAACGAAATTTGATGGAAAACTGACGGAATTATGCTCTCGCGAAGTTAGCGACCTTGGCGATATTTACAAATCGGCGATTTCGCCCACTTTGAGCCCTATTTTCGGCTAATTCCATTATTCCAGTCGACCAAACTCATAGCTATTTCTTTAGAACTCCATTTTTTCTATCGATTGAGTACAAGAAACTGCCCATTTACCGATTTCAACTACCCAATAATGTGGTCAGAAATTTGCAATTTGGCCAATTTCACGAAAATTAAAAAATATGACAATTTCAAAATAAGGTCCAGAATGAACAATGCAGACATTCCTGGCTCTAAAATAACATTTTCTTTGTTCATCATCCATGTCTCCAGGCCCCTCTGATATTACTCTTGCTTTCTATTTTGAATTTTTATTCAAACAAAAAATAGAAGATTTACTGTTATGCAGACTACTGCAATACTGTAATAATTGTATAAATAACATCAACCCATTCATGGCTGCATATTAGAATGGCTAGTTGGACATTTATTGGACAATGGCATCATTTGTTTACTTTTGAACATTGGCAAAAATCAAACATTTCCCCTACTTTGAGCTCCATTTCCAGGTTCTTTTTATAGTAAAATCAATCAAAATCACCTCTACTTCTATAATATGTTTTCCATTCTATCAATTGAGACCAAGAAAATGAGAATATAACCATAAATACTATACGAAAATAGACCACAAAGTCGGCATTTTAATAAAAAAACGGTCGGAGTTTTCTTTTTCTAATTATGCACTGCGTGCACCAGGATTTTTTTTATATGGTGCACACTGACCACACAGATCCATTCTCTCACATGTGGGCCTACCAGCTTTCTCCTTCTTGATTTGAAGCCGCTAGAATTTATGAGTATATATACGTCAAACACGGTATCTCGTAAGACGTATATATACGGGTCGTCCACGAAAAGGTTGGAAGGAAGGGGTAAGGGAGGTTTTGTGGGTGAGGAGCTTGGACTTCCAGCATGCGTGCGTGAGCGTGTTCGATAGGAGTGAATGGAGACGAATGGTATTTGGGACCTGACGATCTGTTGGAGTGTGAGTAGGGTAATATTTAGTGAAGGGATTCAGGGAAACCGGTTATTTTTATATAGCCGGACTCGAGTCCTGGAAATGGGAAGTACAATGCCTGCACTCTAAAGGAGGGGTTCGGGATACTGACGGTTTGGAGGGATATGTTGTGTATCTTTATACATATATGCTTGTAAGCTGTTGTGTTCTGAGCACCTCTGCAAAAACAGTGATTATGTGTGAGTGAGGTGAAAGAGTTGAATGATGATGTATTTTCTTTTTGGGGCTTTTCTTTCTTTTTGGGTCACCCTGCCTCGGTGGGAGACGGCCGACTTGTTAAAAAAAAAAAAAAACTTATCTTCCAAAAACTTCAACTGACTATTAAGCATTTAGTGAGTATATGAACTGCACCTGAATGATGATGAAAGTATTTTTTCTTTCTTTTTGGGTCACCCTGCCTTGGTGGGAAACAGTCCATGTGTTAAAAAAAAGTAAAATGAACTGTACTTTCAACTGTGCATCATTTTTGCTTTAACAACATTTACAAAAAAAAAAAAAAAAACTATAGATATGGCCACAGCAGGTCAGACTGATATACAGTAGGGCCCTACTTTACGGCATTCCACTAATATGGATATTTCAAATTATGACCAAAACTCACTATACAGCTCCCACCACCTGACATTCTAATACAGTCAATGAGCCCCACCCAGTTTGTCCACATTTTCTGTAAGCACCACGTTTCTCCATTATGTCTGGAAACTTTCCAAAATTTCAAGTGTTTAAAAGTTATTTCATGTTTTATAGATACAGTGGAACCCCAGATTTCGTACTTAATCAGTTTCAGAAGGTCATTCTAAATCTGAAATGTATGAAAGCTGAAGAAATATTTCCCATACAAAATAATGTAAATCCAATTAATTCAATCGAGACATCCAAAAAACATTCATTTTTTAAAGAATAACTATAGTTTTACATACAGAAAACAATGAGAAATAAATATAAAGTACTAATTTTAATGATAAATGAACATTACATAACTTCATTGAAGACTTTTGTTGACATATTGAAAAAGGCGAGGAGGGGAGAGGGAGAAGAGGTTATCTCTACCACCATCACTACCACCCTCTACCACAATCACTACCACCCTTTACCACCATCACAACCACTACCACTTTCTACCACCATCACAACCACTACCACCCTCTACCACCATCACTCCACCCTCTACCACCATCACTACCACCCTCTACAACCATCACTGCCACCCTTTACCATCATCACTACCACCACCACTACCACCCTCTACCACCATCACTACCACCCCTCTACCACCATCACAACCACTACCACACTCTACCACAATCAATTCTATGGTGTTTCTTACTTTCTTTACCAAAGGGCTGGCACTAGGACCTTTCTTTGGGCCCATGGTGTCTTATTTCACAGTCACAATCAATAAACAAGTGCAAAAATTGTGAAATGTTTCAGATGAATGTTCACTCAACCAGTGACAAAGCCAGACTGAGGTGGCATCCCAGCTGGCGAACGCTTCTGATACGCACAATTCCCAGGACAAGGTACAAAATCTGGAGCAAAAATTTGCCCAAAAAAGTGTTCTCAGCCCGAAACATCCGATATCCGGTGTGTGCGAAATCCGGGGTTCTACTGTAGTACTCTGATAATTACACTTATGTGTACCAGTACCTAAATAAACTTATACACTGTGCTGGCATGCAGGTACACATTAAAATCACTAAGAGTGTCTTATTAATTTTGAGGATGCCATATTAATAATGATAATAATACACAATAATAATTACTCTGCGGTGCATATATATTATGTTAACCCTTAAACTGTCCAAACAAATTTACTTTCACATGTGTAGTGCTCCAAAAGTAGATCTACGTTTTTCTCCATATTTTCAAATATAACAAGAGTAGATCAAAGTTTTGTTTACATGTTTTCAAATGTAAAAAAAAGAAAAGAAGATCCACTTTTTTTACATACTTTCAAATGTTGAAAAAACGTAGATCTATGTTTGGACAGTTTAAGGGTTAATATAAACATTTTCATTAATCCATTTATGATGCTTTTCAAAATTATATAATAATGGACTTGAGTCCTGGAAATGGGAAGTACAATGCCTGCACTCTAAAGGAGGGTTTCGGGACATTAGTAGTTTGGAGGGATATGTTGTGTATCTTTATACGTATATGCTTCTATACTGTTGTGTTCTGAGCACCTCTGCAAAAACAGTGATTATGTGTGAGTGAGGTGAAAGTGTTGAATGATGATGAAAGTATTTTCTTTTTGGGGATTTTCTTTCTTTTTGGGTCACCCTGCCTCGGTGGGAGACGGCCGACTTGTTAAAAAAAAAAATATGCTACGTATATAAACACGATAAGTACACCCCACAGTAGAATAAATTAACAAATATGAGGTTACATGTATGAACCAAAACCAGACGCATTCGTCTGTTTGTTTACATAACTCAGCGTCTCTCTCCTTTCTCATTTACTCATTAAGATTACAAATATTTAGATATTTACATTAAGATTACAAATATTTTAAGGTAAGTAATGAATGTACTGAATATGCATTTTATTGCTCTGGCATGCTTTAAATGTCATAGTATATTACATGGGTGGGGTGCGGTGGACTGCCTGGCTACCATACCTCCCACACCTGACTTCCTACAAATAAATTCTACTCACCTCTTACCCTTCATGAAGACTACAAATACGTATTTTAAGGTAAGTAATGAGTGTACTGAGTGTGTATTTTACTTTTTATTGTTTTTAATGTCTAGTTGTATTGCTAACTTAATATGTGTTAGTGTAAACTTATCTGGCATTTATATGCATTTTTTTCAACAAGTTGGCAGTCTCCCACCGAGGCAGGGTGACCAAAAAAGAAAGAAAATCCCCAAAAAGAAAATACTTTCATCATCATGCAACACTTTCACCTCACTCATACATAATCACTGTCTTTGCAGAGGCACTCAGATACAACAGTTTAGAAGTCCCTCCAAACTGTCAATATCCCAGACCCCTCCTTTAACCCTTTGACTGTCACAAGACCCTTTCTGAAACTGTCATTCTATGTCAAAAAACTTTTGGAAAAAAAAAAAATTATATTTTCTTATGAAATGATAAGAGAATCTTTTCCCGATGGTAATGACACCAAAAGTATGAAATTTGGTCAAAAACTCACGGAATTACGCTCCTGTGAAGTTAGCGGTCTTGGCGACATATACGCATCAGCGATTTCACCGATTTTGAGCCCCATTTTTGGCTAATTGCATTGTTCCAGTTGACCAAACTCATAGCTATTTCTTTAGAACGCCATTTTTTCTATCAACTGAGTACAAGAAACTGCCCATTTACCGATTTGAACTACCCAATAAAGTGGTCAGAAATTGGCAATTTGGCCAATTTCATGCAAATTAAAAAATATGCCAATTTCAAAATAGGGCCCAGAATAAACAATGTAGACATTCTTGGCATTAAAATAACATATCCTCTGTTCATTAGTCATGTCTCTAGGTGCCTCTTATATTACTATTGCTTTCTATTTTGATTTTTTATTCATACAAAAAATTGAAGATTTACTGTTATGCAGACTACTGCATTACTGTAAAAATGGTATAAATAATATCAGTGCACTAGTGAAAGAATATTAGACTCCCCAGTTGACGTGTATTGGACATGTGGTGTGAAACTAATCAAAATCACCTCTATTTGTGTAATATGTCTTCCATTTTATCACACGAGACCATGAAAACGAGAATACAACGATAAATACTATATGAAAATACACCTCAGAGTCGGCATTTTAATCCAAAAAAAAACGGTCGGGGATTTTTTTCTCATTATGCACTGCGTGCTGCAGGATTTTTTTATATGGTGCACATTGACCACACAGACCCATTCTCTCACATGTGGGCCTATCAGCATTCTCCTGTTTGATTTGAAGCCACTAGAATTTTTTTTTTTTTTCAACAAGTCGGCCGTCTCCCACCAAGGCAGGGTGACCCAAAAAGAAAGAAAATCCCCAAAAAGAAAATACTTTCATCATTCAAAACTTTCACCTCACTCACACATAATCACTGCTTTTGCAGAAGTGCCGAGAATATACAATAGTTTAGAAGTATATACGTCTAAAAATACACAATATATCCCTCCAAACTGCCAATATCCCAAACACCTCCTTTAGAGTGCAGGCATTGTACTTCCCATTTCCAGGACTCAAGTCCGGTTATATAAAATAACCGGTTTCCCTTAATCCCTTCACTACATATTACCCTGCTCACACTCCAACAGCTCGTCAGGTCCCAAATACCATTTGTCTCCATTCACTCCTATCTAACACGCTCATGCACGCTTGCTGGAAGTCCAAACCCCTCGCCTACAACACCTCCTTTACCCCCTCCCTCCAACCTTTTCGAGGACGACCCCTACCCCTCCTTCCTCCTCCTACAGATTTATACGCTCTCCAAGTCATTCTACTTTGATCCATTCTCTCTAAATGACCAAACCACCTCAACAACCACTCTTCAGCCCTCTGACTAATATTTTTAGTAACTCCACACCACCTCCTAATTTCCACACTCTGAATTCTCTGTATAATATTTACACCACACCCTCAGACAGGACATCTCCACTGCCTCCAGCCACCTCTTCACTCCAGCATTTACAACCCAAGCTTCATACCCACAAAAGTGTGTTGGTACCACTATGTTTTCATATATTCTCTTCTTTGCCTCCATAGATAACGTTTTTTGTCTCCACAGATACCTCAACACACCACTCACCTTTTTTCCTTCATCAATTCTATGGTTAACCTCATCCTTCATAAACCCATCTGCTGGCAAGTCAATTCCCAAATATCTGAAAACATTCACTTCTTCCATACTCCCTCTCTCCAATGTGATATCCAATTTTTCTTCATCTAATAAATCATTTGATACCCTCATCACCTTACTCTTATCTATTATGTTCACTTTTAACTTTCTACCTTTACACATTCTCCCAAACTCATCCACTAACCTTTGCAATTTTTCTTTAGAATCTCCCATAAGCACAGTATCATCAGCAAAAAGTAACTGTGTCAACTCCCATTTTGTACTTGATTCCCCATAATTTAATCCCACTCCTCTCCCCAACACCTTAGCATTCACTTGTTTCACAACCCCATCTATAAATATATTAAACAACCATGGTGACATTACACATTCCTGTCTAAGACCTATTTTACTAAGAAGTAATCTCCCTCTCTCCTACACACCCTAACCTGAGCCTCACTATCCTCATAAAAACTCTTTACAGTATTTAGTAACTTACCACCTAATCTATATACTTGCAACATCTGCCACATTGCTCCCTTATTCAATCTATCATATGCCATTTCTAAATCCATAAATGCAATGAAAACTTCCCTCCCTTTATCTAAATACTGTTCACATATATGCTTCAATGTAAACACTTGATCTACACATCCGTTACCCACTCTAATGCCTTCTTGATCATCTCCAATCCTACTCTCTGTCTTACCTCTAATTCTTTCAATAATAGCCCTACTGTACACTTTACCTGGTATACTCAGTAAACTTATTCCCCTATAATGAGGGTATTAAATGATTTAGATAAAGAAAAATTGAATATCAAATTGGGGAGGAGGAGTATGGAAGAAGTGAATGTTTTCAGATATTTGGGAGTTGACGTGTCTGTGGATGGATTTATGAAGGATGAGGTTGATCATAGAACTAATGAAGGAAAAAACGCGAGTGGTGTGTTAAGGAATATGTGGAGACAAAAAACGTTATCTATGGAGGCTAAGAATGTATGAAAGTATAGTAGTACCAACACTCTTATATGAAAGTGAAGCTTGGGTTGTAAATGCTGCAGCGAGGAGGTGGATGGAGGCAGTGGAGATTTCCTGCCTAAGGGCAATGTGTGGTGTAAATATTATGCAGAAAATTCGGAGTGTGGAAATTAGGAGAAGGTGTGGAGTTAATAAAAGTATTAGTCAGAGGGCTGAAGAGGGGTTGTTGAGGTGGTTTGGTCATTTAGAGAGAATGGATCAAAGTAGAATGACATGGAGAGCATATAAATCTATAGGGGAAGGAAGGCGAGGTAGGGGTCGTCTTCGAAAAGGTTGGAGAGAGGGGGTATAGAAGGTTTTGTGGGCGAGGGGCTTGGACTTCCAGCAAGCGTGCGTGAGTGTGTTAGATAGGAGTGAATGGAGACGAATGGTATTTGGAACCTGACGAGCTGTTGATGTGAGAGCAGGGTAATATTTAGTGAAGGGATTCAGGGAAACCGGTTATTTTCATATAGCCGGACTTGAGTCCTGGAAATCGGAAGCACAATGCCTGCACTTTAAAGGAGGGGTTTGGGATATTGGCAGTTTGGAGGGATATGTTGTGTATCTTTATACGTATATGCCAATCCCTAGGTACCTTCCCCTCTTTCATACATTTATTCAACAAAAATACCAACCACTCCAACACAACATCCCCCCCTTCTGCTTTTAACATTTCTGTCATGATCCCCTAAGTTTCTGCTGCTTTACCCCCTTTCATTTTACGTAATGCCTCACTCACCTCCCTCACACTCACATCCTGCTCTTCTTCACTCCTAGAAGATGTTCCTCCCTGACCAGTGCATGAAATTACCACCTTCCCTTCATCATCAACATTTAAAAGTTCCTCAAAATATTCCCGCGTTCTACCCAATACCTCCAGCTCCCCAACTACTAACTCCTCTAATTTGTTTTTAACTGACAAATTCATTCGTACCCTAGGCTTTCTTAACTTGTTTAACTTACTCAAAAATTTTTCTTATTTTTGGCAAAATTTCTTGATAGTGTCTCTGGTGGCTCTGGTGGCCTGGTGGTTAACGCTCTCGCTTCACACGGCGAGGGCCTGGGTTCGATTCCCAGCCAGAGTAGAAACATTGGACGTGTTTCTTTCCACCTGTTGTCTATGTTCCCCATCAGTAAAATGGGTACCTGGGTGTTAGTCGACTGGTGTGGGTCGCATCCTGGGACACTGACCTAAGGAGGCCTGGTCACAGACCGGGCCGCGGGGGCGTTGACCCCCGGAACTCTCTCCAGATAAACTCCCATTCTATCATCTGCTCTCCTTTTGCACTCTCTCACCACTCTCTTTATCTTTCTTTTACTCTCCATATACTCTGCTCTTCTTACAACACTTCTGCTTTGTAAAATCCTCTCATAAGCTACCTTTTTCTATTTTATCACACCCTTTACTTCATCATTCCACCAATCACTCCTCTTTCCTCCTGCACCCACCCTCCTATAGCCACAAACTTCTGCCCCACATTCTAATACCGCATTTTTTAAACTATCCCAACCTTCTTCAACCCCCCCCCATTACTCATACTTGCATTAGCCCACCTTTCTGCCAATAGCTGCTTATATCTCACCCTAACTTCCTCCTCCCTTAGTTTATACACCTTCGCCTCTCTCTCTTACTTAATGATCCCCAAACTGTCTCCGAGTTAACTTAAGATAGCAGACATTTGATTACATACTCTTATTTATTTGATAGATATCAGTAATATATTCAAGTGAAAGCACTATTAAAAATGTATACCAGATGAGGGTGGCAAGAAGGCCACATTTGGTCTCCCTGGGCTGTATATTTGACACCCTTAGTACAGGTCCGCCATCACAAAACCGGCAATCAGTTATTCGGTTCCTTCAGTTATTCGGCACTAATTTTGGCTAGCATAATTTCAAATTTCCAGGGTCGCCACACCAACCTGCTGGTACTGTTTGGTGGCGCTACTTGCTGCATAAGCCATTCCAATTTCTTTTTCTCCATTTATTGCTTTAACCTGCTTACTTTTAGCCCTAGCCATGGTTCCAATGAATAAAAGAAATGCTTCTCATTATGTAAAGCACCTACACAGCACATTATCCAATAAAGATAAGGTGGCTTTGAAGCCACTGTCGGCTGCCATGAGCTCAGTCTCATGAAGCAGGAGAATATGCTTTATTACGCTAATATCAACACTACAGCTTATTTGCTTATCACAATTGATCAAATATGACATAAGAAACAATATAAATAACATAAAACATGTTAAATACTCCAGAATGAATAATATTGGGCATAACACCGAGCAGTTCGACAGAGTTATGAAGAGGATATGGTAAACAAATACCTTTCTCCCATCCTTGTCTTGGGGGCTTATATTAGAGAAAACGGTGTATAGCACAGGGCTATGATATACACTCGTACTCCACCATAAACATGAAACAAAAAAGTTATTTTCTCTATATACATTATCACACATAGCAGCATATGTGTAGAGAACCTAGGATAACCCCAAAAAAGTCAACGTGGCTTATTTTCAGTACCTGGCTTGGGTTAGCCATATATGATTTTTGGTAAATATTCAATTTCCAGCCAGGGTAGAAACATTAGGCGTGTTTCTTTACACCTGTTGTCTATGTTTACCCAACAGTAAATGGGTACCTGGGTGTTAGTCGACTAGTGTGGGTGTTATCCTGGGACACTGACCTAATTTTCTTGAAATACTCAGCATAACAAGTGCCTTTCTATACAGTAGTATGTCACTGATGTCAGCTAGGCCTGTATACCTTGTACATGTACGTGTAATAAATAAAGATATTATTATTATTATTATTATTATTATTATTATTATTATTATTATTATATTATTCTTTTCTCAGTTGTTTGTTGGGTTATCTTATTCAAACTTGGGCAATGTATGATGGAAAGATACTTCTTAACGTACACCAAAAATGAAAGAAATCAGACCATAAATAGCGGAATTCACTTCTCAGCCATTAGCTGCCGCTTAGCGGTATATTTTTGTATGGTTGTTATGGTTATATTCTCATTTTTTCGGTCTCATTTGATAGAATGAAAGATATATTACAGAAATAGACATGATTTTGATTGCTTTCATGACGAAAAGTACCTTGAAATTGCACTCACAGTAGCGAAAATGTTCTTTTCTTTAGCGAAGCTCAAGAGTAAACAAATGACGTCACCGTCCAATACCTGTCCGCCTGCCAGTCTAAATTCCAATACGAAGTCAAGAATGGATTGACATTATTTATACAATTATTACAATAATGCAGTAGTCTACATAACAGTAAATCTTCTATTTTTTGTGAATAAAAATTCCAAATGGTAAGCAAGAGTAATATAAGAGGGGCCTGTAGCCATGACTAATGAACAGAGAAAATGTTATTTTAGTGCCAGGAATGTCTGCACTGTTTCTTCTGGATCCTATTTTGAAATTGGCATCTGTTGAAATTTGTGTGAAATTGGCCAAATTGCCAATTTCTGACAACTTTATTGGATAGTTGAAGTAAGTGAATGGGCGGTTTCTTGTACTCAGTTGACAGACAAGAAGTAAATAAGTTTATTCAGGTATACACAAATACAGTTACATAGATTATCATACATAGCAGTGTATGTATAGAGAACCTAGGATAACCCAGAAAAGTCAGACAAAGTGACTTATTTCCAGTACCTGGCTTGGGCTTGCCATATATGATTTTTGGTAAATATTTTTTTTCTCGGTTGTTTGTTGGACTATCTCATTGAAACTTGGGCAATGTATGATGGAAAGATGCTTCTTAACGTGCAACAAAAATAAAAAAGACGGGCGATAAATAAGGGAGTTCACTTCTCAGCCATTAGCCGCCTCTTTGCAGTATATTTTCGTATGATTTTTATGGTTGTATTCTCATTTTTTGGACTCATTTGATAGAATGGAAGATATATTACAGAAATAGACATGATTTTGATTGTTTTCATGACGAAAAGTACCTTGAAATTGCACTCACAGTAGCGAAAATGTTCTTTTCTTTAGCGAAGCTCAAGAGTAAACAAATGACGTCACCGTCCAATACCTGTCCGCCTGCCAGTCTAAATTCCAATACGAAGTCAAGAATGGATTGACATTATTTATACAATTATTACAATAATGCAGTAGTCTACATAACAGTAAATCTTCTATTTTTTGTGAATAAAAATTCCAAATGGTAAGCAAGAGTAATATAAGAGGGGCCTGTAGCCATGACTAATGAACAGAGAAAATGTTATTTTAGTGCCAGGAATGTCTGCACTGTTTCTTCTGGATCCTATTTTGAAATTGGCATCTGTTGAAATTTGTGTGAAATTGGCCAAATTGCCAATTTCTGACAACTTTATTGGATAGTTGAAGTAAGTGAATGGGCGGTTTCTTGTACTCAGTTGACAGACAAGAAGTAAATAAGTTTATTCAGGTATACACAAATACAGTTACATAGATTATCATACATAGCAGTGTATGTATAGAGAACCTAGGATAACCCAGAAAAGTCAGACAAAGTGACTTATTTCCAGTACCTGGCTTGGGCTTGCCATATATGATTTTTGGTAAATATTTTTTTTCTCGGTTGTTTGTTGGACTATCTCATTGAAACTTGGGCAATGTATGATGGAAAGATGCTTCTTAACGTGCAACAAAAATAAAAAAGACGGGCGATAAATAAGGGAGTTCACTTCTCAGCCATTAGCCGCCTCTTTGCAGTATATTTTCGTATGATTTTTATGGTTGTATTCTCATTTTTTGGACTCATTTGATAGAATGGAAGATATATTACAGAAATAGACATGATTTTGATTGTTTTCATGACGAAAAGTACCTTGAAATTGAGCTCAAAGTAGCGGAAATGTTCGATTTTTGCCGATGTTCAATGAACTGTGTAAGTCAAGTTGGTTAATTTTATTATGTGTATTCTAACCAAACCACTCTGTAATTCAGAAAATTCAGTAATCCGGCACACTACAGGTCCCAATGATGCCAAATTTGTGATGGAGAACCTGTATATAGTGAAACCTTTAACAAAATTGGTCTGTAACTTCATTATACACTATACTACTGTGTTTCTAAGCATGCCTCCTTAACTAAATCTGCTATAATCCTTTCTTAGTCAAATTATTTCCTACATATCTAATTACTTCTGTCATTAATCTGCCACATTTTAAAAGAGAAAATAAAAAACACTTTTTTTTTTTCAACAAGTTGGCCGTGTCCCACCGAGGCAGGGTGACCCAAAAAGAAAAAATCTCCAAAAAGAAAATACTTTCATCATCATTAAACACTTTCGCCTCACACATAATCACTGTTTTTGCAGAGGTGCCCAGAATACAACAGTATAGAAGTTTTTTTTTTTTTTTTTTCTTTTTTTTTTTCAACAAATCGGCCGTCTCCCACCAAGGCAGGGTGACCCAAAAAAGAAAAAATCCCCAAAAAGAAAATACTTTCATCATCATTCAACACTTTCACCTCACTCACACATAATCACTGTTTTTGCAGAGGTGCTCAGAACACAACAGTTTAGAAGCATATACATAACATATCCCTCCAAACTGCTAATATCCTGAAACCCCTCCTTTAGAGTGCAGGCATTGTACTTCCTATTTCCAGGACTCAAGTCCGGCAATATAAAAATAACCGGTTTCCCTGAATCCCTTCACTAAATATTACCCTGCTCACACTCCAGCAGATCGTCAGGTCCCAAATACCATTCGTCTCCATTCACTCCCATCGAACACGCTCATCCACACCTGCTGAAAGTCCAGACCCCTCGCCCACAACATCTCCTTTACCCCCTCCCTCCAACCTTTTTGAGGACAACCCCTACCCCGCCTTCCTTATCGGAAACATAATCTGCAATCAATAAATCATCTTTATAAAAAACTGTGGTTATTATTGGCCCCTTCACAATTCAATATATCTGCACAAAAATGTAAACATTTGCTTTCAAAATCATTTATTTTCTTTTACCATACTGGCCATTTCTCAACAAGGTAGGGTAAACTATAAAAAAGTTATACATTCATCACTCATTCAATAGCTGCCTTGCCAAAAGTGCACATTCATAACATATCAGATGACCTTCAAAATTGCAATATCCCCACTCTTCCCTTAGAATTCATGCACTACAATACAGGAGGGCCCCACTTATACGGCGGGTTAGGTTCCAGGCTACCGCCGTAAAGCGGAAACCGCCGTAAAGTGGAACACCCTTTTTTTCCACTTACAAATGCATACAAACACTAGATAACAAGTTTACACTAACATATATTATGTTAGCAATAGAACCAGGCATCAAAAAACAATACAAAAGTACAATACACACATAGTGCACTCATTACTTACCTTAAAATATTTATAGTCTTAATCTAGGGTGAGACAAGTAGTATTTATTGTAAGAAATCAAGTGTGGTATGTATGGTAGTCAGCCAGGCTACCATACCAGGCCACCCACACATACTATTCTATGATATTTAAGCATCCCAGAGTGATAAAATGTATATACAGTTCACTCATTACTTACCTTAAAATATAGGGTGAGATGAGTAGTATTTATTGTAAAATATCAAGTGTGGTATGTATGGTAGTCAGCCAGGCTACCATACCAGGCCAACCCACCCACACATACTATTCTATGATATTTAAGCATCCCAGAGCGATAAAATGTATATACAGTTCACTCATTACTTACCTTAAAATATAGGGTGAGATGAGTAGTATTTATTGTAAAAAATCAAGTGTGGTATGTATGGTAGTCAGCCAGGCTACCATACCAGAGAGAAAGAATGAGTGCATGAGAGAGGACAGGCGCAGAGTTATGTAAACAAACCAGGCGAAGGTAAGTTTTGTAAACAGTGTACACGTCTGGTTTGTGTACAAGTTGCATTGTGTACAGGTTGTCTCTACATTGATACGGTAGAATAAATAAAGAAGAACACTCCCATTCTCATGTAACATCATTTTGAGAAGAAATGATGCTCTGAGTGAAGGCAATGGAAGTAAGTCACTCTGACTTTTTTGGGTTATCCTAGGTTCTCTACACATATGTTGTTATGTATTTATGTTATGTATCGTGTTTATTATATAATTTTGAAAAAAATATCACGGATGGATTAATGAAAATGTGTATATTAACGTAATATACAACATTTAATGATACACCGAGCTCAGACAGCGTAAACAAACAAACTGAACAGGTTGTGGACGATCACTCGGTCAGGCGAAATAGACGGTATTAATACGTGTCCAGTTTTAGTTCATTCATGTACATTTGTAAGAGTTTGTGAAACTTTTACCTTATAATATTTTTATTATTATTTTATTTTATTTTTTTTTATTATTATCACACTGGCCGATTCCCACCAAGGCAGGGTGGCCCAAAAAAGAAAAACTTTCACCATCATTCACTCCATCACTGTCTTGCCAGAAGGGTGCTTTACACTACAGTTTTTAAACTGCAACATTAACACCCCTCCTTCAGAGTGCAGGCACTGTACTTCCCATCTCCAGGACTCAAGTCCGGCCTGCCGGTTTCCCTGAACCCCTTCATAAATGTTACTTTGCTCACACTCCAACAGCACGTCAAGTATTAAAAACCATTTGTCTCCATTCACTCCTATCAAACACGCTCACGCATGCCTGCTGGAAGTCCAAGCCCCTCGCACACAAAACCTCCTTTACCCCCTCCCTCCAACCCTTCCTAGGCCGACCCCTACCCCGCCTTCCTTCCACTACAGACTGATACACTCTTGAAGTCATTCTGTTTCGCTCCATTCTCTCTACATGTCCGAACCACCTCAACAACCCTTCCTCAGCCCTCTGGACAACAGTTTTGGTAATCCCGCACCTCCTCCTAACTTCCAAACTACGAATTCTCTGCATTATATTCACACCACACATTGCCCTCAGACATGACATCTCCACTGCCTCCAGCCTTCTCCTCGCTGCAACATTCATCACCCACGCTTCACACCCATATAAGAGCGTTGGTAAAACTATACTCTCATACATTCCCCTCTTTGCCTCCAAGGACAAAGTTCTTTGTCTCCACAGACTCCTAAGTGCACCACTCACTCTTTTTCCCTCATCAATTCTATGATTCACCTCATCTTTCATAGACCCATCCGCTGACACGTCCACTCCCAAATATCTGAATACGTTCACCTCCTCCATACTCTCTCCCTCCAATCTGATATTCAATCTTTCATCGCCTAATCTTTTTGTTATCCTCATAACCTTACTCTTTCCTGTATTCACCTTTAATTTTCATCTTTTGCACACCCTACCAAATTCATCCACCAATCTCTGCAGCTTCTCTTCAGAATCTCCCAAGAGCACAGTGTCATTTATTATTATTATAATAATTAAATCACGAAACAAATACTCTTACACTGTGTACAAGTTAGTACAGAATTATAGCTATAAAGTGAAGGCATACGAAAGGAATATTTTTCTACAGTTATCCCTAGTAACAGTTGACAGGCTAGAGAAAACGTAATTCTTCCGACACTTCTACAAACCGTTTGGTAAACATCTCATATATATTTGTATAAATTTTTATACTGTGGGTGCATGTATCATGTTTGTGCGTTACATAATGTGTTTCTTATATAATTTTGAAAAAAATATCATAGATAGATTAAGGGAAATGTCTATATTAACGTAATATGCGACATTAATGCGCCCAAGAGATTATTATTATTATTATTATTATTATTATTATTATTATTATTATTATTATTATTATTATTGCATCAAGAGTAGAGAGACTCTTAGTGATTTTAATGTGTACCTACATGCCAGCACAGTGTGTAAGTTTATTTAGGTACAGGTGTACACAAGTTTAATTATCAAGTACAATACATATAAAATATACAATAACTTTAAAACACTTGAAATTTTGGAAAGTTTCCAGACATAATAAGGAGATGTGCTCAGGGAGAATGTAAACAAACTCGGTGGGCCGCTGTGACCGTATTAGAAAGACAGGTGGGGGGAGCCGTATAGCGAGTTTTGGTCATAATTTGAAATGTCCGTATTAGCGGAACGCCGTAAAGCGAAACGCCGTAAAGCGGGGCCCTGCTGTATTCATAATCTTCCTATTTATCCTTTTAACAAATACTTTCACTGTATTCACTTATAAGTTGGTCTTTTTCTAATCAGCTCTACTTAATTCATGTAATATGTAACACCACATTAATACATAAATTTACTGTAGTACGTTCGTTAGGAACAAAACTCAACTCCTCGATTACTTTCTCATAAGATGACATTTCGAATAAAAATTAATAATAAATACTAGAACATGAGAAAATGGTAAATAACATAAATCTGCAGGTGTTTTAAGCAATGAGAGAATATCATTTTGCACTTTTTCTTCTAAAGTTTTGTAGTTGTGTACCGAGAACCATTAAAGTATTCACAAAAAAATGCTAAACCCCAAATGAAATCCACTGCAAATAGAATCCAACAAGGTTGAATGCCTAAAGTTGAAAAGCTCTAAGCCCTTAAAAATAACTCGGATGTTATTCATAGGATAACATTTCTCTCCAACAATTAACAAAATGTTTTGAAAATACTAAATTATGGAGAATTCTGCACTGCCTGTGACACCTAGGAAATTATGAATAAAATGACTCACAGGAGCACAAAATTCTGGAAGGACAACCTATAAACTCCAGCAAGGGTAATGTTTCCCAGGGTAAATAAAGTTGATATATCAGGCCGGACTTGAGTCCTGGAGATGGGAAGTACAGTGCCTGCACTCTGAAGGAGGGGTGTTAATGTTGCAGTTTAAAAACTGTAGTGTAAAGCACCCTTCTGGCAAGACAGTGATGGAGTGAATGATGGTGAAAGTTTTTCTTTTTCGGGCCACCCTGCCTTGGTGGGAATCGGCCGGTGTGATAATAAAAAAAATAAAAAAAATCAGCAATTTGTCATAAAAGTAATAATATAATAAAAAAGTAATAATAAATTATTAAACATTGAATCATTCACCCCTACACACACCTTTCTGGGGCTTTTGGGTTCCTCCTTGCCTGAGAAGGATCCAAGAGACTGAGTTCTTCTCTTATTGTTTGTACTGGTAGCAGTCTCAAGGTCAGTAACAAAAACATCATCATCATCTGCAGACAAGTCAAAATCCACATCTTGACCACAAGATTCTCGTCGATTCTGGCCCCCTTCACACTTGTTACCCCCAACACCATCACTTGTACTACCCATGTGTCCTCTACCATTTGCTAACACATCACCATTTGTTGTTGGCTTAAGGTCTGTCTCATTTTTTGGCTGATGCTGATTAGAAACACTTCTGTTTGGTGTTGTAATAAGAGGAACCAGTTGACTCCAATGATAAGTTGGTTGGTCAGGCTGATGTTCATCCCAGTTGACTTCCTCACCCATATCTTCCCTTGGTGTTTGATGAACCACAACTTGATCAGACTCAGATCCTGCGATATGACACCTTGGTTGTGTGGTGATTATAACAGCACCAGCAGTAGCTCCAGTCACAAAGGTTGTGGTCAGTGGTGTCACTTCTGTCTTCACTTGATTAGTTATGTTTTCTTTATTATCTGGAGTTTCTTGCTTAGTGATATCAAGATTAAGAGAGGACTGTTCCAAGATGTGTAATCTGCTGTCTCTTACACTAGCATTATTGGCACGCAAAAGTAAGCCTTCTTGCTCTCCACAACTTCCTGAAACTCTTTTACAATCAAAATCCGACTTCCCGTCAGTCAAATCAGATCGCTCATTATTAAACCCCGACTGATCTATGGGGCGAAATCTACTGGAGAGATCTTCAGGCTGTGAATGGGTATCATCTTTGGCAGTGCTAGGTATAGATGAGGTAAGAACTTTTTCCAAAATTGCAACAGTTGGTTGAGTGGCACCTGAGGTAACTGCAACCACAGAGCCACCCAGACCTCTGGAAGGATGACCCTGTTGGGACACATTTATCACTTGGCTGTTGATAGTGGTTACACGAGGATTAAGAGTCAAATGTTCTCTTCTATCATGTATAACTGATTCTGGACCTTGGTGAAGATGCACACTTGTAGGTCCTGCTGGAGAGAGGGTTACTTGTGGGTTGTTTATGCTTAAACTTGATGATCCTGGGGATTGACCCATAGGCACAGTGTGGCTAGGGGAGGCGCGGATCACACTCGTGCCACCCGTCACCTGGCTAACTGTTGAGGGCAGCTTAGTCACTGGACGAAGTAACTCAGGTCTGAAAAATATTTTATTTCTTTATTGTATTTTCATTTATAGAAAACTACCAATTACAAAGATTTAAAAAATGGGAAAAAATGCATAAGTTTTTTTTAGAAATTTGATAATCTTACTTTAATTATAACAATACAGTACTACTATATGCAGTGCAATGCATGCATTTATTTATTTATTTATTTATTTATTTATTTATTTATTTGCTTTTTATTTGGACATGATACATAGTTGTACAAAGAAATATGGTGATTGAGTGTACATGCCAAAATCCCCTTGTATGCAGAGCATTACGGGCAGGCTTAAAATTAACTTAAGTTAATATATCATTGCTTAGTTAATCTTAAGATTAACTAAGCAATGATATATTCAGTGGTAAAAATTACAGTAAACAAATTACAACATGAAGTACAAATGAGTATTTCAAATAAGAAGCATTACAGTTGTACAAATTTGTAGCATAACAATGTATAATGATTATTTAGATACCGATACCCATGCACTTCTTAAAATACAGCTACAAAATGTGTGATGGTGAATGTAGTTTAGTTCAATGGGCTACCCTAAAGAAGACTGGAAGTTGAGTACAGATTCAAGGAACAGATGCTGCAACCCTCACTCAAAGAGGACCTATGAATGAGAATAGAACCAAACTTATTACCAGAAGCAATATGTGCCCAACATGAAGTGAACCCAGCAAGAGTATAATTAAGAGGCAGGCCCAAAAGCCAAGACTCAACCCCAGCAGCCACAAACTAAGTAAACACACAGTAGAGTAGAGAAATAATTTTAAAGCATGAATAAACAATAAACAAAGATGATGATCTTCCAACAAGCCGGCTGTATCCCACTAAGGAAGGGTGGCCCAGAAAGAAAAACGAAAGTTTCTCTTCTTAAATTTAATAATTTATATAAGAGAAGGGGTTACTAGCCCCTTGCCCCCAGCATTTTAGTCCCCTCTTATGACACACATGGCTTATGGAGGATGAATTCTGTTCCACTTCCCATGGAGAAATAGAGATCTCATGTAAAAATAAAAGATGGGAAAAGTTGTACATTATACCTTTAAGTTAACTTAATTCAAAATAAATACAGTAGATCCCCACACTCAACATTATAGTAATGTGTTCATGAAAATCATTCTTTTGTTAAGTGGTTGGAACTTGGATCTTATTTTCCCATAGACCCCTATGTTATAATCAAAGATGCACTCTTGAGCCATAATCCACATCTAATTTCATTATTTTTAACAATAGCACTGAAAACACTGTATAGTATTGAGGCAAGTCCCTCTCTTCAATTCCTCTTTATTCCTCCTCCTCCTCTCATTCCCTCTCTCAGATTCCCTCCCTCCCACTCTCCCATTCACCAACACAATCTTTCCCACTGCATCTGAAATAACAGAGAAAAAAAAATTTATGGAAAATAATTTGAATATTTGCAAAAGACTGTAACTGCTGATCAGCATTAATTAGATATTAACTAACAATATCAGAGGATCCCACATACAAGAATCACAAGTGCTGCAATCACAACCATGAGGAAATGATGGAATGAATAATGAAAACCTTCAAACTGAGATGCTAAGCCAATGATGGTCCTCTTTAAACAATCTGTTCCCTCCAGGCGGGAATATTGCTGTACATTAACAGCCCCTTTCAAGGTGGGCAAATGGTAAAAACAGATACCCTGACCTGTACTCCTTGGAAAACACGAAAGATTTTATTTTTTTTAACATGTCAGCCATTTTCCACCAAGGCAGAGTGACCCAAAAAGAAAGAAAAATCCAAAAGGAAAGAAAAACCTTTCATCATCATTCAACATTTTTACCATCACTCTTTGCAGAGGTGCTCAGATACGACAGTTTAGATGTCCCTCCAAACTGCCAACATCCCAAACCCCTCCTTTAAAGTGCAGGCATTGTACTACTTCCCATTTCTAGGACTCAAGTCTGTCTAACCGGTTTCCCTAAATCCCCTCACAAAATATTACCCTCCTCACACTCCAACAGCTCATCAGGTTCCAAAAACCATTTGTCTCCATTCACTCCTATCTAACACGCTCATGCACACTTTTCGAAGATGACCCCCTACCCCGCCTTCCTTCCCCTACACATTTATACTATCTCCAAGTCATTCTACTTATACATCATGATATACATTAAAAAAAAAAATTTTTAACACATCAGCCATTTTCTACCTAGGCAAGGCGACCCAAAAAGAAAGAAAAACTCAAAAAGAAAGAAAATACATTCATCATTATTCAACACTTTCACCATCATATAATATAATATACATTATGATATACCATGGACCCTTGAATTTCGTCCCCCTTAAATATCGTGAATTTTGGAAATCGGCGAATTTTTTCGTCAAAATATTGGCTTGATTTTTGTGATTTGGTTTAGATATCGGCAGAAAATTCGGAGTGTGGAAATTAGGAGAAGGTGTGGAGTTAATAAAAGTATTAGTCAGAGGGCAGAAGAGGGGTTGTTGAGGTGGTTTGGTCATTTAGAGAGAATGGATCACAGTAGAATGACATGGAAAGCATATAAATCTATAGGGGAAGGCAGGCGGGGTAGGGGTCGTCCTCGAAAGGGTTGGAGAGAGGGGGTAAAGGAGGTTTTGTGGGTAAGGGGCTTGGACTTCCAGCAAGCGTGCGTGAGCGTGTTAGATAGGAGTGAATGGAGACGAATGGTACTTGGGACCTGACGATCTGTTGGAGTGTGAGCAGGGTAATATTTAGTGAAGGGATTCAGGGAAACCGGTTATTTTCATATAGTCGGACTTGAGTCCTGGAAATGGGAAGTACAATGCCTGCACTTTAAAGGAGGGGTTTGGGATATTGGCAGTTTGGAGGGATATGTTGTGTATCTTTATATGTTTATGCTTCTAGACTGTTGTATTCTGAGCACCTCTGCAAAAACAGTGATAATGTGCGAGTGTGGTGAAAGTGTTGAATGATGATGAAAGTATTTTCTTTTTGGGGATTTTCTTTCTTTTTTGGGTCACCCTGCCTCGGTGGGAGACGGCCGACTTGTTGAAAAAAAAAAAAAAAAAAAAAAAAAATCGGCGAAAAGCATCCAAGCGGCCTCCCAGCTGCCGCGAGCACACAAACACCATTCAGTGTCTGTCTGGCATTGTATCTTGGCAAATGACGATCACCTCACACATTCATACAACACATTTCTTAATACATTTCATTTGTTTTAGTGCTTGCAACCGCTAAATAAGCCACCATGGGCCCAAAGAAAGCTCCTAGTGCCAGCCCTTTGGTAAAGAAAGTGAGAAACACGATTGAAGTAAAGAAAGAGATCACAGAAAAATATGAAAGTGGAGTGCATGTGGTGGGGCTCTCCAGGATGTACAGGAAGAACCATTCAACCATCACTTCCATCATGGCAAAGAAAAAGGAAATCAAGGAAGGTGATGTTGCGAAAGGGGTGAATATGCTAACGAAAAAGAGATCGCAAATAATCGAAGATGTTGAGAAGTTGTTGCTGGTGTGGATCAAACAAAAAGGGTTAGCAGGAGATAGTGTTACGCAATCGATAATTTGCGAATAGACAAGGCAGTTGCATGACAATCTCGTAAAGAAAAGGCCTGGAACAAGTGCTGATGTAGGTGAATTCAAGGCCAGCAAAAGCTGGTTCAAAAATTTCAAGAAGCAAAGTGGCATACACAATGTTGTAAGGCATGGTGAGGCTGCCAGTTCAAACAAACATACGACTGAAAAATTCATAAGTGAATTCAAGGACTATGTAGAGGCTGAAGGATTCATCCCCCAGCAAGTGTTCAATTGTGACAAAATAGGCCTCTTTTGGAAGAAAATGCCAAAGAGGACCTACATCATGCAAGAGGAAAAGGCAGTGCCAGGACACAACCCTATGAAAGACAGGCTAACTCTCATGTTGTGGTAATGCTAGTGGGGATTTCAGAGTGAAACCTTTAAAGGTGTATCACTCTGAAAATCCCAGTGTTCGAAAAAAACAGTGTCACAAAGGCTAATTTGTGTGTGATATGGAAGGCTAACAGTAAGGCATGGGTCAAGAGGGACATTTTCCTTGATTGGTTCAATGAAGTGTTTGGCCCCAGTGTGAAGAAATGCCTCCTGGAGAATAAATTGGAACTCAAGTGCCTCCTGGTAATGGACAATGCTCCTGCTCATCCTCCAAACTTGGAAGAGCAAATGGTGAAGAAGTTTAATTTCATCACAATGAAGTTCTTGCCTTCTTAATACCACTCCTCTCCTCCAGCCCATGGACCAGCAGATCATTTCAAACTTCAAAAAACTCTACACCAAAGCAATGTTTCAAAGGTGCTTTAATATGACCTCAAACTCTGAATTGACCCAAAGAGTGTTCTGGAAAGATCACTTCAATGTCCTTCATTGCATAAACCTCACAGGTAAGGCTTGACAGGGAGTGACTTCCAGGACGATGAACTCTGATTAGAGAAAATTGTGGCCAGAATGTGTCTTCAACAAAGATTTTGAAGAGTCTGAGGTTGACCCTGAGGACCCTATGCCAGTTGTGAAATCTATTGTAGCATTGGGGAAGTCCATGGGGTTGGAGGTTTGTGGCGAGGATGTGGAAAAGTTGGTGGAGGACCACAATGAAAAGCTAACCACTGAAGAGCTGCTAGACCTTAATCTGCAACAGTAACAGACCACAGCTCAGGAAATTGCTTCAGAGGAAGAGGAAGAGAGAGAAAAAGTTGCTGTCTTCAGAGATTAAGGAGATGTGTGCAATGTAGACTAGGATGAAAAATTTGTGGAGAAACATCACCATGACAAAGCTGTTGCAGCCATGTATGCAACATGTTCAATGACAATGTCTTGTCTTATTTTAGGCAAATTTTAAAGAAACACCACAAAGAGACCTTTCTGGAACAATTTTTTGAGCGACAGGGGTCCAGTGACTCTCAAGCTGGTCCTAGTTGCATTAAAAAACAAAGAAGGGAAGTAACCCCGGAAAAGAACTTGGTACCTAAAGACTTTATGGAAGAGGATTCAAGTTATTATTCTTTTATTCTTCATGTCTCATTGTTTTCTGTGTAGATAAATGTACATTTAATGTAAAAAAAAAATTTTTTTTAATACTTCTGGGTGTCTGGAAGAGATTAATTTGATTTACATCATTTCTTATGGGAAAAATGGTTTTGAAAATCATGAATTTTGAATTTCGGCAGACTCTCTGGAACAGATTAATCGCGAAATTCAAGGGTCCAATGTACAGCCTCTCTTCACTTAGCAACGTACTAGTTTTCTGATGACTTGGATTTACAATGGGCTCTCTGACCAGTACGTATACCTAAATAATGCATTTTAGAGCTAATTTCCTCTATTCTGTTCATTACAATGCATACAGTACACTACTGTATGAACATTTAAAAAATATACTAAAAATGTTATATATGGTGCAAGGGTGATATTAAAGCAATATCAACGATGACTGACATAAACCCACTACCATAATAGTATAATAATAATTTTTTTTTTTTTTTTTTTTTTTTTTTAAAAAAGTCGGTCGTCTCCCACCGAGGCAGGGTGACCCAAAAAAAAGACAGAAAATCCCCAAAAAGAAAATACTTTCATCATCATTCAACACTTTCACCACACTCACACATTATCACTGCTTTTGCAGAGGTGCTCAGAATATAACAGTTTAGAAGCATATACGTATAGAGATACACAACATATCCCTCCAAACTGCCAACATCCCAAACCCCTCCTTTAAAGTGCAGGCACTGTACTTCCCATTTCCAGGACTCAAGTCCGACTATATGAAAATAACCGGTTTCCCTGAATCCCTTCACTAAATATTACCCTGCTCACACTCCAACAGATCGTCAAGTCCCAAGTATCATTCGTCTCCATTCATAATAATAATAATGCAACAGCGAGGAGACGGTTGGAGGCAGTGGAGATGTCCTGTCTAAGGGCAATGTGTGGTGTAAATATTATGCAGAAAATTCGGAGTGTGAAAATTAGGAGAAGGTGTGGAGTTAATAAAAGCATTAGTCAGAGGGCAGAAGAGGGGTTGTTGAGGTGGTTTGGTCATTTAGAGAGAATGGATCAAAGTAGAATGACATGGAAAGCATATAAATCTATAGGGGAAGGAAGGAGGGATAGGGGTCGTCCTCGAAAGGGTTGGAAAGAGGGGGTAAAGGAGGTTTTGTGGGCTAGGGGCTTGGACTTCCAGCAAGCGTGCATGAGCGTGTTAGATAGGAGTGAATGGAGGCGAATGATATTTGGGACCTGACGATCTGTTGGAGTGTGAGCAGGGTAATATTTAGTGAAGGGATTCAGGGAAACCGGTTATGTTCATATAGTCGGACTTGAGTCCTGGAAATGGGAACTACAATGAATGCACTTTAAAGGAGGGGTTTGGGATATTGGCAGTTTGGAGGGATATGTTGTGTATCTTTATACGTATATGCTTCTAAGCTGTTGTATTCTGAGCACCTCTGCAAAAGCAGTGATAATGTGTGAGTGTGGTGAAAGTGTTGAATGATGATGAAAGTATTTTCTTTTTGGGGATTTTCTTTCTTTTTTGGGTCACCCTGCCTCGGTGGGAGACGACCGACTTGTTGAAAAAAAAAAAATAATAATATCAGGTAGCACGTTGGTAGACAACAACCACTCAGGGAGGTACTACCGTCCTGCCAAGTGAGTGCAAAACAGAAACCTGTAATTGTTTTACATGATGGTAGGATTGCTGGTGTCTTTTTTCTGTCTCATAAACATGCAAGATTTCAGGTACGTCTCGCTACTTCTACTTACACTTAGGTCACACTACACATACATGTACAAGCATATATATACACACCCCTCTGGGCTTTCTTCTATTTTCTTTCTAGTTCTTGTTCTTGTCTATTTCCTCTTATCTCCAAGGGGAAGAGGAACAGAATTCTTCCTCCATAAGCCATGCGTATCGTAAGAGGCGACTAAAATGCCAGGAGCAAGGGGCTATTAACCCCTTCTCCTGTATAAATTACTAAATTTAAAAAAAGAAACTTTCATTTTTCTTTTTGGGACACCCTGCCTGGGAGGGATACGGCCGGTTTGTTGAAAAAATAAATAATAATATCTTTATTTACTACAAGTACATGTACAACAGAGTAGGGGAGTTAGTAGATGGGGAGAGGGAGGTATTAGGTAGATGGCGAGAATGTTTTGAGGAACTTTTAAATGTTGAGGAAGAAAGTGAGGCGGTAATTTCATGCACTGGCCAGGGAGGTATACCATCTTTTAGGAGTGAAGAAGAGCAGAATGTAAGTGTGGGGGAGGTACGTGAGGCATTATGTAGAATGAAAGGGGGTAAAGCAGCTGGAACTGATGGGATCATGACAGAAATGTTAAAAGCAAGAGGGGATATAGTGTTGGGGTGGTTGGTACTTTTGTTTAATAAATGTATGAAAGAGGGGAAGGTACCTAGGTATTGGCGGAGAGCATGTATAGTCCCTTTATATAAAGGGAAAGGGGACAAAAAAGATTGTAAAAATTATAGAGGAATAAGTTTACTGAGTATACCAGGAAAAGTGTACAGTAGGGTTATAATTGAAAGAATTAGAGGTAAGACGGAATGTAGGATTGCGGATGAGCAAGGAGGTTTCACAGTGGGTAGGGGGTGTGTAGATCAAGTGTTTACATTGAAGCATATATGTGAACAGTATTTAGATAAAGGTAGGTAAGTTTTTATTGCATTTATGGATTTGGAAAAGGCATATGATAGAGTGGATAGGGGAGCAATGTGGCAGATGTTGCAAGTACAGTGGACCCCCGGCTTACGATGTTATTTCCTTCTAGAAGTATGTTCAGGTGCCATTACTGAACGAATTTGTTCCCATAAGGAATATTGTGAATTAGATTAGTCCATTTCAGACCCCCAAACATACACGTACTAATGCACTTACATAAATACACTTACATAATTGGTCGCACTGGGAGCTGATCGTAAACTGGGGGTCCACTGTATATGGAATAAGTGGTAAGTTACTAAATGTTGTAAAGAGTTTTTATGAGGATAGTGAGGCTCAGGTTAGGGTGTGTAGAAGAGGGGGAGACTACTTCCTGGTAAAAGTAGGTCTTAGACAGGGATGTGTAATGTCACCATGGTTGTTTAATATATTTATAGATGGGGTTGTAAAAGAAGTAAATGCTAGGGTGTTCAGGAGAGGGGTGGAATTAAATTATGGGGAATCAAATACAAAATGGGAATTGACACAGTTACTTTTTGCTGATGATACTGTGCTTATGGGAGATTCTAAAGAAAAACTGCAAAGGTTAGTGGATTAATTTGGGAGTGTGTGTAAAGGTAGAAAGTTGAAAGTGAACATAGAAAAGAGTAAGGTGATGAGGGTAGAAAATGATTTAGATAAAGAAAAATTGGATATCAAATTGGGGAGGAGTATGGAAGAAGTGAATGTTTTCAGATATGTACTTGGGAGTTGATGTGTCGGTGGATGGGTTTATGAAGGATGAGGTTAATCATAGAATTGATGAGGGAAAAAAGGTGAGTGGTGCGTTGAGGTATATGTGAAGTCAAAAAACATTATCTATGGATGCAAAGAAGGGAATGTATGAAAGTATACTGGTACCAATGCTCTTATATGGGTGTGAAGCTTGGGTTGTAAATGTTGTAACGAGGAGGCGACTGGAGGCAGTGGAGATGTCCTGTCTGAGGGCAATGTGTGGTGTAAATATTATGCAGAAAATTTGGTGTGTGGAAATTAGGAGAAGCTGTGGAGTTAATAAAAGTATTAGTCAGAGAGCTGAAGAGGAGTTGTTGAGGTGGTTTGGTCATTCAGAGAGAATGGATCAAAGTAGAATGACATGCAGAGCATTTAAATCTGTAGGAGAAGGAATGCAGGGTAGGGGTCGTCCTCGAAAAGGTTGGAAGGAAGGGGTAAGGGAGGTTTTGTGGGCGAGGGGCTTGGACTTCCAGCAGGCATGCACGAGCGTGTTTGATAGGAGTGAATGGAGACAAATGGTATTTGGGACCTGATGATCTGTTGGAGTGTGAGCAGGGTAATATTTAGTGAAGGGATTCAGGGAAACCGGTTATTTTTATATAGCCGGACTTGAATCCTGGAAATGGGAAGTACAATGCCTGCACTCTAAAAGAGGGGTTTGGGATATTAGCAGTTTGGAGGGATATGTTGTGTATCTCTATACATATATGCTTCTAAACTGTTGTGTTCTGAGCACCTCTGCAAAAACAGTGATTATGTGTGAGTGAGGTGAAAGTGTTGAATGATGATGAAAGTATTTTCTTTTTGGGGATTTTCTTTCTTTTTGTGTCACCCTGCCTCGGTGGGAGATGGCCAACTTGTTGAAAAAAAAAAAAAAACATGAACAAGGTATACAGGCCTATTTGACATCAATGACATACTACTATATAGAAAGCCCCTTGTTATGCAGGGCATTTTGGGCAAATTAGGTCAGTTTTGTCCCAATATGTGACCTACACCTGTCGACTAACACCCAGGTACCCATTTCACTGATGGATGAACATAGACATCCGGTGTAAGGAAACACGTCCGGTGTTTTCACCCCTTCACCGGGAATCAAACCAGGAACCTCACCGAGTGCAGCGAGAGCTTTTGCCACCAGGCCATAGGGCACCAATGCTCCTCGTTTAACAACAAATTCATTTACTGACACGGTATTAGGAACGGAATTTCATTGTTAAGTGAGGAGAGGCTGTAGTATACAGTGGACCCTCGGATATCGTAGTTATCGGATTTCGTAATATTTGGAAAGCATAATGTTTTTTCGTCAAAATATTGGCTCGGGGATCATCAGTGAGCTCGGTAACAGTCATTCATCCAGAACACGTCCACATGACAACAGTGGCTCGACACCCAGTGTGCCATTGTTAATCAGCCAGTGAGCATGATTCCACACGTTCATACGATACATTTCATATTATTCCATTCTTTTTAGTGCTTGCAACTACTAAACCATACCCAGGCCGGGATTGAACCCGCAGTCAGAGAGTCTCAAAACTCCAGCCCGTCGCGTTAGCCACTAGACCAGCTAGCCACAATAAGATTCGTCCAACTAGGTATATTTCTACACCATAGGAAGGTTAGCACAGGCACCACTGTGACCACAAATGCAAGTTTTTACAGACGAATCTCCAGCTAGCGTGGCCGTGACGAACTCTAGCTCAAGTCCCTTCACTGCCATCAACATGACTCACGAAATCGTAATGACACGATTGCAAACAAACCATACCCCGGCCGGGATTGAACCCGCGGTCAGAGAGTCTCAAAATTCCAGCCCGTCTCGCTAGCCACAATAAGATTTGTCCAACTAGGTATATTTCTACACCATAGGAAGGTTAGCACAGGCACCACTGTGACCACAAATGCAAGTTTTTACAGACGAATCTCCAGCTAGCATGGCCGTGACGAACTCTAGCTCAAGTCCCTTCACTGCCGTCAACATGACGTCACGGCCACGCTAGCTGGAGATTCGTCTGTAAAAACTTGCATTTGTGGTCACAGTGGTGCCTGTGCTAACCTTCCTATGGTGTAGAAATATACCTAGTTGGACGAATCTTACTGTGGCTAGCTGGTCTAGTGGCTAACGCGACGGGCTGGAGTTTTGAGACTCTCTGACCGCGGGTTCAATCCCGGCTGGGATATGGTTTGTTTGCAATCGTGTCATTACGATTTTGTGAGTCATGTTGACGGCAGTGAAGGGACTTGAGCTAGAGTTCGTCACGGCTACGCTAGCTGGAGATTCATCTGTAAAAACTTGCATTTATGGTCACAGTGGTGCCTGTGCTAACCTTCCTATGGTGTAGAAATATACCTAGTTGGACGAATCTTATTGTGGCTAGCTGGTCTAGTGGCTAACGCGACGGGCTGGAGTTTTGAGACTCTCTGACCGCGGGTTCAATCCCGACCGGGGTATGGTTTGTTTGCAATCGTGTCATTACGATTTCGTGAGTCATGTTGACGGCAGTGAAGGGACTTGAGCTAGAGTTCGTCACAGCCACGCTAGCTGGAGATTCGTCTGTAAAAACTTGCATTTGTGGTCACAGTGGTGCCTGTGCTAACCTTCCTATGGTGTAGAAATATACCTAGTTGGTCAAATCTTATTGTGGCTAGCTGGTCTAGTGGCTAACGCGACGGGCTGGAGTTTTGAGACTCTCTGACCGCTGGTTCAATACCGGCCGGGGTATGGTTTGTTTGCAATCATGTCATTACGATTTCGTGAGTCATGCAACTACTAAATAAGCCACCATGGGCCCCAAGGAAGTTCCTAAAGCCAGCCAGCCCTTTAGTAAAGGGCTGAGAGAGAGGGGAGACTGTGCCTTCTTCAGTGATTCTGCGATATGTACGATACTAAAGCAGCAGGAGTCGATAAAGGCTATAGCGCCAGCCAGCGATAAAGTGTAGCATTAACAGTGTAGCAAGTAAGTTAAGCGATTAATGGATAGAAAAAGGACAGCACAAAACTGACTCCTCCAACGTTGTTGGAGTTACATAGGGCAACTGACAACACTGCCATCTCTGCTGCCGCCATCACCATCACTATGTAAGGCGTATCTTTCAGTGGCCCTTATACACCCAACAACAAACAACACAGCAACACTCATCGGTTAGGGAGAGAGACATATGACATATTTTATTCATTCTAGAGTATATATCATGTTTCTATGTTATTAATATTGTTTATGTCATATTAGATGAAGAGTGCTGGATAAATAAGCAGTAGAGTTGATATTAGTGTCATATTGAAGGACTATCTTGTCGCAACTCCAAACACACTTCCCTGCCACCACCACAATTCCTAACATACGCCAGAAACAGACCTCTCTGGAACACTTTTTTGAGCGACAGGGGTCCAGTGACTCTCAAGCTGGTCTTAGTGACATTAAAAAACAAAGAAGGGAAGTAACCCCGGAAAAGAACTTGGTACCTGAAGTCATCATGGAAAGGGATTCCCCTTCCAAACAATAATTTCTCCATTCTCTCCTCTCCTCCCATCTTCAATACACTAAGATGAGTCTTCAATAAAGGTAAGTGTCATGTTATTATTGTTTTATTCTTCATGTCTCATTGTTTTCTGTGTAGGTAAATGTATATTTCATGTAAAAAAAATTCTTCTTCTTTAATACTTTTGGGTGTCTGGAATGGATTAATTGGATTTACATTATTTCTTATAGGGAAAATGAATTCGGAAATTGTCAAATTCTGCTTTAGTGACACCCTCTGGAGCGGATTAATTACGATAACCTAGGGTCCACTGTACATTATAAGATACACCTAGAAAATCTTAAGAGGAATTGATCCTCCAAACCTGCATACAGAAATAACTCAACACAAAAGCAAGAGACTCAGCAGGTGGTACAAAATACAGTACCCCCAGAGAAAAGCAGGAGTGCTATGAGCACACTAAGAGATGATATAATAAGCATAAGAGACCCAATACATTTCAGAATCATCCCATCATATAAAGAGGAAATCTGTTAAGTTCCTTAAGTCAGTCCCTGATCTAATTAATAATAAGCTCAATTTTAGATAACTGAAAATAAGAAATGTAAATTTAAGTGTGCTTTTAAAATTTACTAACCTAATAATAGGTCTTTGTGGAAGGGAGGGCACAGAATGTCTGCTAGTGTTGTCATGGGTCAGCCAGGGCCGCCCAGTAGGAGACGTGATAGCAGCAGGTTGAGATATAGGCATGAACACATTTCCCTTGGGCCCCACTGTCACTGGACTCTGGATGCCTCTTGGTGATATGGATGTCGGAGAGAAGCAGCCAGCAGGAGTTGTGGATCTCGAAGAGTTGTGCAGAGTCACTGTGGAAATGATTATGAGAAATATATTTCAGAGCTGTAATGCCAGTGGATTACTTGTAACCCAACATGCAGAGTCCCATACTTATAATGGTTATTTGTAATTCCAAACATATTATGGTACAGAAAATAAGAGTACAGAGGATAATTATGCGTCACATGTTATAACTAAAATTTATTTTATTATTTTTTTATTAACACATCGGCCATTTCCCATCAAGGCAGGGTGGCCCGAAAAAGAAAAACTTTCATCATCATTCACTCCATCATTCTCTTGCCAGAGGCATGCTTAGACTACAATTATAAAACTGCAACATTAACACCCCTCCTTCAGACCTTCAGAGTGCCGGCACTGTACTTCCCATCTCCAGGAATCAAGTCCGGCCTGCCGGTTTCCCTGAATCCTTTCATGAATATTAACTTGCTTACACTCCAACAGCACGTCAAGTCCTAAAAACCATTCATCTCCAGTCACTCCTATCTAACATGCTCACCCATGCTTGCTGGAAGTCCAAGCCCCTCGCACACAAAACCTCTTTTACCTCCTCCACCCTTTCCTAGGCCGACCCCTACCCGGCCTTCCCTCCACTACAGACTTATACACTCTCTACATGTCTGAACCGTCTCAGTAACCCCTCCTCAGCCCTCTGGATAATAGTTTTGGTAATCCCACACCTCTTACTAATCTCTAAACTATGGATTCTCTGCATTATATTCACACTACACATTGCCCTCAGACATAACATCTTAACTACCTCCAGCCTTCTCCTTGTTGCAACATTCACAACCCATGCCTCACACGCACACAAGAGCATTGGTATAACTATACTCTCATACATTCCCCCTCTATGCTTTCATGGATAAAGTTCTTTGTCTCCACAGGTTCCTCAGTGCACCACTCATCTTTTTCCCCTCATCTATTCTATGATTCACCTCATTCTTCATAGACCCATCTGCTGACACGTCCACTCCCAAATACATGTATCTGAACAAATTCACCTCCTCCATACTCTCTCCTTCCAATCTGATATCCAATCTTCCATTACCTAATTTTTTTATCCTCATCACCTTACTCTTTCCTATATTCATTTTTAATTTCCTTCCTTTACATACCCTACCAAACTCATCAACCAACCTCTGCAACTTCTCTTCAGAATCTCCCAAAAGCACAGTGTCATCAGCAAAGAGCAACTGTGACAACTCCCACATTGTGTTAGATTCTTTATCTTTTAACCCCACACCTCTTGCCAACACCCAAGCATTCACTTCTCTTCCATCTATAAATATACTGAACAATCATGGTGACATCACACATCCCTGTCTAAGGCCTACTTTTACTGGCAAATTATCTCCCTCTCGCCTACATACTCTAACCTGAGCCTCAGTATCCTCAAAAAAACTTTTCACCGCTTTCAACAACCTACCTCCTATTCCATAAATTTGCAACATCTGCCACACTGCCCCCCTATCCACCCTATCATAAGCCTGTTCTAAATCCATAAATACCACAAATACCTTTTTACCCTTTAGGTAGTAGGTTGGTAGACAGCAACCGCCCAGGAAGGTACTACCGTCCTGCCAAGTGAGTATAAAACGGAAGCCTGTAATTGTTTTACACAATGGTAGGATTGCTGGTGTCTTTTTTTTTTCTGTCTCATACACATGCAAGATTTCAGGTACATCTTGCTACTTCTACTTACACTTAGGTCACACTACACATACATGTACAAGCATATATATACACACCCCTCTGGGTTTTCTTCTATTTTCTTTCTAGTTCTTGTTCTTGTTTATTTCCTCTTACCTCCATGGGACAGTGGAACAAAATTCTTCCTCCGTAAGCCATGCATGTTGTAAGAGGCGACTAAAATGCCGGGAGCAAGGGGCTAGTAACCCATTCTCCTGTATATACACCTACCATCCGACTTACGACCGAGTTCGGTTCCAAGAAACCGGTCGTAAGTCGAAATGGTCGTAAGTCGAACTTTACTACTGAATATCAACAAAACATTTTTGTAATGACTTTATTTTATTGTTTTATTTTGGTATTTCATGTTTTACTTTACTTTTTATGTTGTTAGTACGTACTGTATTTTATGCTGTAAGGTTTAGGATAAACACTATGTACAACACAAATAGTTGTTTATTTCCCAGAAATTTGGCATAAAAAACACGGTCGTAAGTCGAGTGGTCATAAATCGAGAAGGTCGTAAGTCGGATGGTAGGTGTATTACTAAATGTAAAAGGAGAAACTTCCGTTTTTTCTTTTGGGCCACCCCACCTCGGTGGGATACGGCCGGTGTGTTCAAAGAAAGACCTCTTTACCCTATATGTTTCACTGCAAACACTTGGTAACTAAAAGTCAATATAGATAAACAAATTATTTTCCCAAAATTATGCCTTTTTGACCTCATTCACAAGTGCAGATCATCATAAGTCAGAGACTCCCTATATTTCAGTCATGTATTTCGAGACTTGAACATTGCCCTTAACCCTTTGACTGTCGCGGTCGTATATGTACGTCATAGGAGATACCGTGTTTGACGTATCTATACGCATAAATTCTAGCGGCTTCAAATCAAGCAGGAGAAAGCTGGTAGGCCCACATGTGAGAGAATGGGTCTCCATGGTCAGTGTGCACCATATAAAAAAAATCGGGGAGCCAGTGGTGCATTGTGGGAATACCATTTCAGTCGTCCTTTTTCAGCATGTCTAGCGGTAAGAAATATGTGACTTCCCTGCAAATCTGGGACTCTTCTCTTCCCAAGTGATGCTCTAACACAGATGGAAGTGTCAATGAAGATCAATTTCATGATTTCGAGGAGTTTGAGACCAAAAGCAATAGAGGAAGTGGAGGAGGAGGAGGAAGAGGAGGAGGAGGAAGAGGAGGAGGAAGAAGAGGAGGAGGAAGAAGAGGAGGAGGAAGGAAGGAGGAAGAGGAAGGAAGGAGGAAGAGGAAGGAAGGAGGAAGAGGAAGGAAGGAGGAAGAGGAAGGAAGGAGGGAGGAGGAGGAAGGAGGGAGGAGGAGGAAGGAGGGAGGAGGAGGAAGGAGGGAGGAGGAAGGAGGAGGGAGGAGGAAGAAGGAGGGAGGAGGAAGAAGGAGGGAGGAGGAGGGAGGGAGGAAGAAGGAGGGAGGGAGGAAGAAGGAGGGAGGAGGAGGAAGGAGGGAGGGAGGAGGAGGAGGGAGGAAGGTGGAAGGTGGAAGGTGGAGGAGGAGGGAGGAAGGTGGAAGGTGGAAGGTGGAAGGTGGAAGGTGGAGGAGGAGGAAGAAGAAGAAGAAGAAGAAGAAGAAGAAGAAGAAGAAGAAGAAGAAGAAGAAGAAGAAGAAGAAGAAGAAGAAGAAGAAGAAGAAGAAGAAGAAGAAGAAGAAGAAGAAGAAGAAGAAGAAGAAGAAGAAGAAGAAGAAGAAGAAGAAGAAGAAGAAGAAGAAGAAGAAGAAGAAGAAGAAGAAGAAGAAGAAGAAGAAGAAGAAGAAGAAGAAGAAGAAGGACAACGACGACCTAATACCTAATAATATGTTCCCTTGAGGCATGAAAACAGTTCACCCCATGACAGTGACAAGATAAGGGGAGATAACATCTGATAAGAGCTGACCTTTGATGAGCGTAAACGAGGGTGGGGGGAGGGGGGCAGCTGTCCATCTGTCAAGAGCCAGGAGGAGGAGGAGGAGGAGGAGGAGGAGAAGGAGGAGGAGGAGAAGATGACGACGAACAAACATTTGTCTGTCTGTCTATTTGTCTGTCTGCCAAACTCCCTGTCTATCCGTCTAGCTCTGTCTCAGAGAGAGCCACAAGACTGTGTCATCATCACGTTTACTCACATCTTCAAGCAGAGTATAGCACTTTGTCTGGATTTTTTGGGTTATCCTAGGTAATTTACACTATGTATAGTTGTATTTATGTGTACCTGTGAGACAGAGATAGACAGAGAGAGAGAAAGAGAGACAGATTGAAAGAGATAGAATGAGGGAGAAAGATAATTAGATAGAATGGAGGGGGAAGCAGCATCCGACCCCATTGTTTTGACAGGCAGTAGGGGGAGTGACTAATGAGACAATATGTCATTTTGACAGCTGCCGACTCCTGACTCAAAACAATTATAAGCCACACACTCGCACACAAGACAAGCTTGCTGAAGGGTGATAATAGCAGTTTTATGAAAGTATCTAGTGACTATATATGTGTATATATATTATAGAAACCAGAAGCAAGAAGGGAAGGCAGGAATGAAGGAAGGACTAGATGAAAGGAAGGAAAAAAGTAATGAAGGACAGATGAAGGAATGTAGGAAGAGAGGTGGAATGCCCTCCAGGTAGCCTCCAGGTAGGAAAGGAATGAAGGAAATTAGGAAGGAAGGAATGATGACACACGACCATTTACCTAGGATAACTACATAACACAACTGCCTGCTAATACTTTGAAGAAAACTGCTCAGACGAGGTATTTTGTCCTTGCACATAAAAAAAAAATTCAACAAAAATGCACACACACTGATTTTATGTGTGAGAGTGTAAAACACCATTGTGTATGACACCATGTTTTATGTTTGAGGAGTGTAAAACACCACTGTGTATGACACCATGTTTTATGTTTGAGGAGTGTAAAACACCACTGTGTATGACACCATGTTTTATGTGTGAGGAGTGTAAAACACCACTGTGTATGACACCATGTTTTATGTGTGAGGAGTGTAAAACACCACTGTGTATGACACCATGTTTTATGTGTGAGAGTGTAAAACACCATTGTGTATGACACCATGTTTTATGTGTGAGTGTAAAACACCACTGTGTATGACACCATGTTTTATGTGTGAGAGTGTAAAACACCACTGTGTATGACACCATGTTTTATGTGTGAGAGTGTAAAACACCACTGTGTATGACACCATGTTTTATGTGTGAGTGTAAAACACCACTGTGTATGACACCATGTTTTATGTGTGAGAGTGTAAAACACCACTGTGTATGACACCATGTTTTATGTGTGAGAGTGTAAAACACCACTGTGTATGACACCATGTTTTATGTGTGAGAGTGTAAAACACCACTGTGTATGACACCATGTTTTATGTGTGAGAGTGTAAAACACCACTGTGTATGACACCATGTTTCACAGAGTTCCACAAGCTACAGAACTTCTAGGAGTATGTTCAGTGACTGTATATTTGTATATATATTATAGAACAATAGTAATAAACAATTTTTTGTATTGTTTGTTTTTGTAAACAAGTTTTGTAAACAATATATTGATAATTATGTTTGTGTGCTTATTGTGTTGTATACAACGAGTGTATATATGTACATTGCACCTTACTTTGGTCTCATAGGCCACATAAGTTATGTGAAAAAATAAAATAGTGAAAAAAACAACAAACCTTCAAATACAAGTAAACTTAAGTTTACCGGGTGAGCGGCAGTCGCCGCTGTTGCCATACGCGGCTCATTTTCTGCAAACTTCATGCCTCTATATCTCGGTAAGTACTGATGGGAAAAAATTTTTTTTGGGACTAAAACAATCAGAAAAATAATCTTAACATTTTCATAAGAAAAAATAATTTTTTTTTTTTCGAATATTTTGCGACACCAGGAGACACTTCAGGATTGGGCCCTTCGACAGTCAAAGGGTTAAAAAAGGCCACTAAAAAGCATGCCATCTCTATGTCCTATTAAGTACCAAAGTAAAATGATTAACGCTTTCAGGATCGACAAGCCCTCTCCCAGACTTTGTTCTCAGGGTCGAAAAATTTTCAAAAAAAACAAAATTATTTTTTCTTATGAAAAGATAAGAGAATCTTTTCCCGAATAATGACACCAAAGGTATGAAATTTGATGGAAAACTTACGGAATTATGCTCTCGTGAATTTAGTGGTCACAACAATGTTTATGCATTGGCGATTTTGCCCACTTTGAGCCCTATTTTCGGCCAATTCCAGTGTACTAGTCGACAAAAATCATAACTAATTCGCTAGAACTCCATTTTTTCTATCGAATGAGTACAAGAAACCACCCATTTACCGATTTCAACTATCCAATAAAGTGGTCAGAATTTAGCAATTTTGCCAATTTCACACAAATTTCAAAAGATGCCAATTTCCAAATAGGGTCCAGAATAAACAAGAAAGACATTCCTGGCACTAAAATAACATTTCCTCTGTTCTTTAGTCACGTCCCCACGTCCCTCTTACATTCTTTTGCTTTCCACTTGGAATTTTTATTCTTACAAAAATAGAAGATTTACTGTTATTCAGACTACTGCATTAGTGTAGAAATGGTATAAATAATATCAGCACACTTGTGAAAGATTATTAGACTCACCAGTTGACGTGTATTGGACGCGTAGCATGATTTGTTTACTTTTGAACTTCGGCAAAAATCGAAGATTTCTGCTATTTTGAGCTCAATTTCAAGGTACTTTTCATTGTAAAACCAATCAAAATCATCTCAATTTCTGTAATATGTCTTCCATTCTATAAAATGAGACCAGGAAAATTAGAATACCATCATAAATACCATACAAAAATACAGTGCAAAGTCGCTATTTTAAACCAAAAACACTGCCAAAGTTTTTTTTTTTCTCATTACGCACTGTGTGCTGCAGGATTTTTTTATACTGCGCACACTGACCACATAGACCCACTCTTTCATATGTAGGCCTACCAGCTTTCTCTCACTAGATTTGAGGGCGCTAGAATTTAGACGTACTAGTACGTCAAAAACCCTGGTGCGTAAGCCGTACATTTCTATTCTTTTGTCGCATCTCTGTAATTTAAATGTATGAGGACTAATAAATCAAATTGGTCAGACAAACCAGCCATAAAAACAATTTTTTTTTAATTTTATCTTATGTATTGATAATATAAATTTCAAGTCACTGGGAAAAGGCATTCTAAAGACATGTTCAGAAATAAAGCAGAGGAAAATACGTATAATTAAACTGCGCAAACACCTAAGGTCTTCCTCATGGAATGCACAACAGAAAATATTTAACCTAAAGTGTCATTTACACTGGTTAATGAAAAACAAGAAACCCCTTGGGCAGAAAAGTGAAACATAGGAAAAGAGAGAGATTTGCATTTTCTGGCCTCAGTCAGAGACCCCTTTTCATCCGCTGATGAGGGTATCTGACCTGGCACAAATATAGCTCTCTCTACCTGTGTTTCGTTTTTCTGTCCAAATGGGTTCTCACATTTCATAAAACAAAATACTTACTAAGCATGTTTGCAGCTTCTGTCTCATCCTGAGAGCGTGGAGCAGTTAAGGGAAAGTTTGGTGATGTGTCAGAATCACACGACATCTCTTCCCAATTACCCTCTACACTTGGAGTATCTTTCCTAAAGAAAAAATGAAAAATAAATACAGGTAAGCATGTCCCAATCATTGCAATACACATATAACTGTCTACAGCTTTAGTGTCAAATTCATTCAGAGTACAGGTACTGTTCTTAGAAGAGGTAACCATAATAGAAAATCATCCAAGTTGATCTATCCAACTATGAGTTTCCACATTTATTCCATTTCTTTTATGCTGCCATTGAGATTTCCTGCACGTGTTGCAAACGTTTCAAAATGCAACTTTTCGCCCTCGTGTACTTCTAACAATGACCAATGTACGCTATAGCACATACATGCAGGTAAAACATTTACAGTACCACAATGAATTTTCAAGACTGATTATTGCTAAGAAGCTCCAATTCATAGTTCACTGTCTAAACTACTGATTTTTATGCCAATTATATAAAATGTATATACTCTTAAACATTTTACTAAACTGATGTACAGTATGTTTATTCAAACTCATGAACAAATACATGTACTTAATACAGTTCAGCAATTAAAATACTGGGTATTCATCAGGAATGAAATTTATTTAAAATACATGTAAATAAATTAAATATGAATGCATTTTAAAGGCAACTGGTGTCAATTTGTTTCCCACTGTAGCTCTCACTTTTGTTCAGCAAGCTATATTTGTACTGTACTATACTATACAGTGGACCTTCGTCTAACAAACGCATCGCATAACGTTAACCCTTAAACTGTCCAAAAATAGCTCTACGTTCAGAGCGCTACGCGTGTAAATGTAGATCTACGTTCGGAGCGCTACGCGTGCAAATGTACATCTACGTCTGGACAGTTTAAGGGTTAAATCCGCCCAATGAAGCATTTGAGCGTAAAAATTTTGGCCTGGCTAACGATAAAAAACTCGCCCAACGTGATTCGTCCCGAATCTGTCCGTCCAGCCTGAGTGCCTCAGCTGCCCTGCCATCATTGTTTACAAGTCAGGGTGGTCGGTTTCATGCATAACTTCGATACATTTTGTATTATTCCATTGTTTATAGTGTTTGTAACTGCTAAATAAGCCACCTAGGGTCCAAAGAAAGCTTCTAGTGCCAACCCTGTGGTAAAAAGGGTGAGAAATACTATAGAAATACTATCGTACCACGGTCAGCTGCTGCTGCACCACTGCCAGCTATTGCTGCACTACCGTCAGCGGTAATAATAATAATAATTTGTTAAAAAAAAAAATGTTTATTTCTTTGTAAAGGTTACAATTTTGATTTGCTAAGTACAAAGATAGCCACTATCATGCCGAGGCATTTCAGGCTAACTAATCCTAATACATAGTACAGTGGACCCCCGCATAACGGACGCCTTGCATAGCGGACAATCCGCATAGCGGACGCTTTGATCGCTAAAATTTTGCCCCGCATAGCGCCCAAAAACCCGCTCAGCGGCCTTCGTCCAAGACGCATCCAATGTGCGGCCTGAGCCACGCTCACATGTTCCGCGGGTGGCATTGTTTACCAGCCAGCCTCCGCGGTAACATCCAAGCATACAATCGGAACATTTTGTATTATTACAGTGTTTTTGGTGATTTTTTTCTGGAAAATAAGTGACCATGGGCCCCAAGAAAGCTTCTAGTGCCAACCCTACAGCAATAAGGGTGAGAATTACTATGGAGATGAAGAAAAAGATCATTGATAAGTATGAAAGTGGAGTGCGTGTCTCCGAGCTGGCCAGGTTGTATAATAAACCCCAATCAACCATCGCTACTATTGGTGGTACAGCTGCTGCTGCTGCTGTATCACCGTCAGCTGCTGCTGCACTGTCAGCTGCTGCTGCTGTACCACCATCAGCTGCTCCTGCTGCTGTAGTACCGTCTGCTGCTGCTGTAGCATCATCTGCTGCTGCTGTAGCATCGTCTGCTGCTGCTGTAGCATCGTCTGTTGCTGCTGTAGCATCGTCTGTTGCTGCTGTACCACCGTCAGCTGCTGCTGCTGCTGTAGCATCGTCTGCTGCTGCTGCTGCTGTAGCATCGTCTGCTGCTGCTGTAACATCGTCAGTTGCTGCTGTAGCATCGTCTGCTGCTGCTGTAGCATCGTCTGTTGCTGCTGTAGCATCGTCTGCTGCTGCTGCTGCTGTAGCATCGTCTGCTGCTGCTGTAACATCGTCAGTTGCTGCTGTAGCATCGTCTGCTGCTGCTGTAGCATCGTCTGTTGCTGCTGTAGCATCGTCTGCTGCTGCTGCTGCTGCTGCTGTAGCATCGTCTGCTGCTGCTGTAACATCGTCAGCTGCTGCTGCTGCTGCTGTAGCACCGTTGTTGGTGTGGCTTATTGAGAATACCAAGAAACAATTAACCCCAGAGGATTTGCCACCCAGGATAGCCCAAAAAAGTCAGTGTCATCGAAGACTGTCTAACTTATTTCCATTGGGGTCCTTAATCTTGTCTCCCAGGATGCAACCTACACCAGTCGACTAACACCCAGGTGAACAGGGAAAATGCCTGGAACTAGTGCTCATATTGGTGAATTTAGAGCCAGCAAAGGTTGGTTTGAGAGATTTAAGAATCGTAGTGACATACACAGTGTGATAAGGCCTGTTCTGGAAGAAAATACCAAACAGGACCTACAGTACTCAGGAGGAAAAGGCACTCCCAGGACACAGTGTCTCATCAGTCATTGCTGCATCTTCAATAAAGGTAAGTGTCATTTATTCTTCATTTAGTAGAGTAGTACATGCACAATATATATTGTGCATGTACTACTCTACTATTGTGCATGTATCCTTCTCTTTGTGTGTAGGAAAATGTATATTTCATGTGGTAAATTTTTTTTTTTTCAAACTTTTGGGTGTCTTGCACGGATTAATTTGATTTCCATTATTTCTTATGGGGAAAATTCATTCACATAGCGAACATTTCGCATAACAGCCAGCCCTCTTGCACGGATTAAGGTCGCTATGCGGGGGTCCACTGTAACTAATTAAAACTAGATAAGATAATAGTACATAGTAATTATTACTTAAAACTAAACATAGAATAGTGGTTAGCTGTTTTACAATCTTGTTTGGACTTAATAAATCTTTTGTGCACTTAGTACAAAATCTAATTTACAAGGAATGGTGCAGGTGGTAATATTTTATGGAATGGCAGAATTAAAAGCCAGGAGGTCACATGATAAAACTAGCCAGTAGATGCTTGGCTGATTTGGTTAATATTGTGAGATAAGATGATTTTTTAGCAGAGTTATAAATTTATAAGTTGTTTGGGGATCCTTGACTTGTTCCGGTAGCGAGTTCCAGATCTTTGGGCCTTTTATGTGCATAGCGTTCTTATATATTGAGAGTTTTACTCGAGGGATGTTGAAAAGGGTCTTATGCTTTGTATTGTGACTGTGCATTCTGTTGTAACTGTCGAGTAGTAGTTTTAGGGGAGGTTTACAGTGGAGTTTAAAGTTCTGTATATGTAGTAGGCACAATGATAAGAGTGTATGTCTTGTATATTTAGCAAGTTGAGTCTTTTGAAAAGTGGTGGGGTGTGCTGTCTAGCACAGGAGCTGGTTATCACCCACACACAAGCTTTTTGTTGGATTATTAAGGGTCTAAGGTGGTTGGCTGTGGTAGAGCCCCAAGCATAGATACCATAGGTGAGGTAAGGATATATTAGAGAGTGGTACAAGGTAAGGAGAGTCGTTTGTGGTACATAATAGCGTATCTTGGAAAGGATTCCTACTGATTTGGAAATTTTCTTGGCTATGTGATGGGTATGGGACTGAAATTTAAGATTACAGTCAAGGAGAAGACCTAGAAATTTGCCCTCCGTGTGTCATGATATAGGGGAACCATTTAACAGTATGTTGAGTTGAATATTTGAGGCTCTGTTGCCAAACAGCATGAAGTAAGTTTTTTCTATGTTAAGTGTGAGTTTGTTGGTCATCATCCAAGCATATATCTTTAGCAGTTCATTGTTTACAATGTTTTCAAGCACAGCTTGGTCTGAATGGGAGTAGACCTATGTAGTGTCATCTGCAAATAGAACTGGTGTAAAGAGTTGGGATGCATTGGGGAGATCATTGATGTAGATGAGAAAGAGGAGTGGGCCTAGGACACTACCTTGGGGTACTCCTACAGCTACAGGTTGGATAGCGGAGTTGACTCCATTTGCATGTACATACTGGTGTCTGTCGTTAAGATAGGATTTCAGGTAGTCAAGAGAATGTCCTCTTATGCCATAATGATTCAGTTTGAGGTGCAAGAGATTGTGGTCAACTGTGTCAAACGCTTTTCTTAGGTCGACAAAGAGCCCCAGGGGATATTCATTCTTATCGAGAGCTGTGTATACTAGGTCAAGCATTTGTATAATAGCATCATTCGTGCTTTTTTTTGGTCTAAATCCAAACTGGCATGGGTTAAGTATGTTGTTGGATGTAAGGTAGGAGTAAAGTTGCTTGTGTATTATTTTTTTCAAATATCTTGGATAGTAAGGGCAAGTTTGATACGGGTCTGTAATTGTTCAAATCAGTTGGATCTCCACCTTTGTGGATCGGGGTGACCCTTGCTGTCTTGAGTATGGATGGGAAGGTTGAAGAAGCTATAGATTTGTTAAACATTGTTGCAATAATGGGTGACAGTTCTGGTGCAGCTTTTTTATATATGAAAGGTGGCAAGTTATCTAGATCACCTGATTTGTTTTTTAATGATTTAATGATGAGTGAGACTTCGGTGGGATTAGTTTGTGCTAGGAATAGTGTGTTTGGATAGTTGCCAGTGAGGTACTCGCTCAGATGGGTATTTGAGCTAGGAATTTGGCTTGCTAGCTTTGATCCTACAGTAGAGAAGGAGACATTAAATTTGTCGGCTGTGTCTATAGGTTGCATGAGAGGTTCATCTGGTTTAGTTAAGTCTATCTCTCTATTTCCAGTCAGTTTTCTTGAGCCCAAAATTTTGGAAAGGGTTTGCCAGGTACTTTTCATGTCACCTTTCATTTCACTAAATCTATTTTCATAATACATTTGCTTTCATTTACGTATTAGTTTTGTTAGTATTGATGTGTATCTTTTAGTAAATTCTTTAGTAATTAAGCCTAATCTGAACTGCTTTTCAATTTGGTGTTTTTTATTAATAGATTTGAGGATACTTCTGGTTAGCCATGGGCTGTTTAGCCTCTTTTCTGTGATCTGCTTCGTTTTGACTGAACAATGTTTGTTGGTTTAGGGTTTTATGTAAAAAAATTTTTGATATCTTTATCGATATTATTACTATCATTTAGCTCTCTCTGCCAATCAATAGCACCTAGTGCTAGTTTTAGGTTGTTTATTGATGTCTCGTCATGCAGGCGAAATGAGATCTTTCTTGTTTCTTGAGGCAGTTTAGATAAGTTGGTTATGAGAAAGGTAGGATAGCGGTCTGTGGTGTTATCTGTGATTATACCTGCTTGTAGTGGGGATATTATGTTGGTCCAGATATGGTCGAGTAACGAGATTCTTGTTGGCTTTGTTATAGTGGGTAGCAATAAGCTGTTGTTCATAGCATTTGTGAAATCAACTACTGGAGGGTTGGTTGCTTGGATAAGGTTGATGTTGAAATCTCCTGCTAGTATCAGAGGGTGTTTATTCAACTCTGACTCAGTTATCATGGTTCTAAGGTTATTGCTGAAAGTGTAAGTGTTTGAGTATGGTGGTCTGTAGACTGCACCAACTGCTATAGGTTTCTTAACCCTTTGAGGGTCGACAGGCCCTCTCCGAAACTCGTTCTCAGGGTCGGCCAAATTTAAAAAAAAAAAAAATTATTTTCTCTTATGAAAAGATAGAGAATCTTTTCCCGATCATAAAGACACCAAAAGTTTGAAATTTGATAGAAAACTTACGGAATTATGCTCTCGCAAAGTTAGCGGTCTCGGCGATGTTTACGCATCGGCGATTTTGCCCACTTTGAGCCCCATTTTCGGCCAATTTCACTGTACTAGTCGACAAAAAACATGAATATTTCGCTAGAACTCCATTTTTTCTATCGAATGGGTGCAAGAAACCACTCATTTATGAAATTCAACTATCCAGTACAGTGGTCAGAATTTAACAATTTTGCCAATTTCACACAAATTTCAAAAGATGCCAATTTCCGAATAGGGTCCAGAATACACAAGAAAGACATTCCTGGCACTAAAATGACATTTCCTCTAGTCATTAGTAACGTCTCAAGGCCCCTCTTATATTCTTTTGCTTTCCACTTTGAATTTTTATTTTCACAAAAAATATAAGATTTACTGTTATGCAGACTACTGCATTAGTGTAAAAAATGGTATAAATATTATTGGTGCACATGTGAAAGAATATTAGACTCACCAGTTGACGTGTATTGCACGCTTGGCACGATTTGTGTACTTTTGAAGTTTGGTAAAAATCGAACATTTCTGCTACTTTGAGCTCAATTTCAAGGCACTTTTCTTTGTAAAACCAGTCAAAATCATCTCAATTTCTGTAATATGTCTTCCATTCTATAAAATGAGACCAAGAAAACTAGAATACAACAATAAATACCATACGAAAATACACTGCAAAGTCGCTGATTTATTAAAAAAAAATGGTCAAAGTTTTTTTTTTCTCATTATGCACTGTGTGCTGCAGGATTTTTTTTAGACTGTGCACACTGACCACATAGACCCATTCTTTCATATGAAGGCCTACCAGCTTTCTCCCACTAGATTTGAGGCCGCTAGAATTTATGAGTACTAGTACGTCAAAAACCCCTACGCGTAAGACGTACTAGTACGACGAAAACCCTCAAAGGGTTAAGTGTTCTTGAATGTGAATTTAGCTATTATATATTCGCCGTTTTCGTCCTGTACATTAGTTGATTTCACACATTCTAGTTCATCAGAGTAATAGATGACACTGCCTCCTCCTGATTTGTTGGGCCTACAGTTATGTATGGCTGTTTAACCAGGTATGGTAAATATGTCTGTCAGATCTTGTCCGAGCAAGGTTTCAGTAAGTATAATGAAAGTTATAGTAGCATTTAGAGACTTAAGTAATGCAATGAGGTCATCATAGTGTTTACTCAATGATCTAACATTGTAGTTAAAGACTGTAATGTTCTTGCTGACACTGAGAAGGGTATTAGCCTGACTAGCAGTGTAGTAATGGCAATTACTGTTTAGACTATGTATGCTGTTCACTAAGAGGTTGATATCAGGATCGGGGTGGCCCTGTGGCCTGGTGGCTAAAGCCCCCGCTTCACACACGGAGGGCCCGGGTTCGATTTCCGGCTGGTGGAAACATTTCGACATGTTTCCTTATACCTGTTGTCCTGTTTACCTAACAGCAAATAGGTACCTGGGTGTTAGTCGACTGGTGTGGGTCGCATCCTGGGGGACAAGATTGATGACCCCAATGAAAATAAGTTAGACAGTCCTCGATGACGCATTGACTTTCTTGGGTTATCCTGGGTGGCTAACCCTTCGGGGTTAAAAATCCAAATGAAATCTTATCTTATCTCATCGATACTTACATTCATAAGGGGTATGTGGAGAAATAGCCGTTACAATTATTAAAGAACAAAAAGATCAAAGCAGTGATGTTAAAACACTAACAATTATGAGCTTATAAACTAAGATAGTTAAACCACTACCAATTATGAACTTATGAACTAAGATAGTTAATTTAAATCTAAAAAAATAATGGAGCTAATGAAAATTAAAATAAAACACTTTAGCACCTTGATTATTTCAAAGTTAAAAGTAATGGTTTCAAGTATAAAATAAGACAGAGAATAAAACACTTAAGTACCTGGATTAGCACCTTGAATAGCGCCTTAGGTGTCTTAAGTAGCTGGGAATTAATTACTGTTATTCACTAACAGTCATGAAAATATGGATTAGAATAAGGGTAAATTCTACTAAACTACAGCACTGAACATGGTTGATAATGTATTGAGATATGGCTTAAATAGGTAGTAGGTTGGTAGACAGCAACCACCCAGGGAAGTACTACCGTCCTGCCAGATGACTGTGAAACAGAAACCTGTAACTGTTTTGCATGATGGTAGGATTGCTGGTTTCTTTTTCTGTCTCATAAACACGCTAGATAACAGGGATATCTTGCTACTCCTACTTACACTTTGGTCACACTTCACAGACACGCACATGCATATCTATATATATATACATACATCTAGGTTTTTCTCCTTTTTCTAAATAGCTCTTGTTCTTCTTTATTTCTTCTATTGTCCATGGGGAAGTGGAAAAGAATCTTTCCTCCGTAAGCCATGCGTGTCATATGAGGCGACTAAAATGCCGGGAGCAATGGGCTAGTAACCCCTTCTCCTGTAGACATTTACTAAAAAAGAGAAGAAGAAAAACTTTATAAAACTGGGATGCTTGAATGTGCGTGGATGTAGTGCGGATGACAAGAAACAGATGATTGCTGATGTTATGAATGAAAAGAAGTTGGATGTCCTGGCCCTAAGCGAAACAAAGCTGAAGGGGGTAGGGAAGTTTCGGTGGGGGTAAATAAATGGGATTAAATCTGGAGTATCTGAGAGTGTTAGAGCAAAGGAAGGGGTAGCAGTAATGTTGAAAGATCAGTTATGGAAGGAGAAAAGAGAACATGAATGTGTAAATTCAAGAATTATGTGGATTAAAGTAAAGGTTGAATGTGAAAAGTGGGTCATAATAAGTGTGTATGCACCTGGAGAAGAAAGGAATGTAGAGGAGAGAGAGAGATTTTGGGAGATGTTAAGTGAATGTATAGGAGCCTTTGAACCAAATGAGAGAGTAATTGTGGTAGGGGACCTGAATGCTAAAGTAGGAGAAACTTTTAGAGAGGGTGTGGTAGGTAAGTTTGGGGTGCCAGGTGTAAATGAAAATGGGAGCCCTTTGATTGAACTTTGTATAGAAAGGGGTTTAGTTAAAGGTAATACATATTTTAAGAAAAAGAGGATAAATAAGTATACAAGATATGATGTAGGGCGAAATGACAGTAGTTTGTTGGATTATGTATTGGTGGATGGAAGACTGTTGAGTAGACTTCAGGATGTACATGTTTATAGAGGGGCCACAGATATATCAGATCACTTTTTAGTTGTAGCTACACTGAGAGTAAAAGGTAGATGGGATACAAGGAGAATAGAAGCATCAGGGAAGAGAGAGGTGAAGGTTTATAAACTAAAAGAGGAGGCAGTTAGGGTAAGATGTAAACAGCTATTGGAGGATAGATGGGCTAATGAGAGCATAGGCAATGGGGTCGAAGAGGTATGGGGTAGGTTTAAAAATGTAGTGTTGGACTGTTCAGTAGAAGTTTGTGGTTGCAGGAAGGTGGGTGCGGGAGGGAAGAGGAGCGATTGGTGGAATGATGATGTAAAGAGAGTAGTAAGGGAGAAAAAGTTAGCATATGAGAAGTTTTTACAAAGTAGAAGTGATGCAAGGAGGAGAGAGTATATGGATAAAAAGAGAGGTTAAGAGAGTGGTGAAGCAATGTAAAAAGAGAGCAAATGAGAGAGTGGGTGAGATGTTATCAACAAATTTTGTTGAAAATAAGAAAAAGTTTTGGAGTGAGATTAACAAGTTGAGGAAGCCTGGAGAACAAATGGATTTGTCAGTTAAAAATAGGAGAGGAGAGTTATTAAATGGAGAGTTAGAGGTATTGGGAAGATGGAGGGAATATTTTGAGGAATTGTTAAATGTTGATGAAGATAGGGAAGCTGTGATTTCATGTATAGGGCAAGGAGGAATAACATCTTGTAGGAGTGAGGAAGAGTCAGTTGTGAGTGTGGGGGAAGTTCGTGAGGTAGTAGGTAAAATGAAAGGGGGTAAGGCAGCTGGGATTGATGGGATAAAGATAGAAATGTTAAAAGCAGGTGGGGATATAGTTTTGGAGTGGTTGGTGCAATTATTTAATAAATGTATGGAAGAGGGTAAGGTACCTAGGGATTGGCAGAGAGCATGCATAGTTCCTTTGTATAAAGCCAAAGGAGACAAAAGAGAGTGCAAAAATTATAGGGGGATAAGTTTGTTGAGTATACCTGGTAAAGTGTATGGTAGAGCTATTATTGAAAGAATTAAGAGTAAGACGGAGAATAGGACAGCAGATGAACAAGGAGGCTTTAGGAAAGGTAGGGGGTGTGTGGACCAGGTGTTTACAGTGAAACACATAAGTGAACAGTATTTAGATAAGGCTAAAGAGGTCTTTGTGGCATTTATGGATTTGGAAAAGGCATATTACAGGGTGGATAGGGGAGCAATGTGGCAGATGTTGCAGGTGTATGGTGTAGGAGGTAGGTTACTGAAAGCAGTGAAGAGTTTTTACGAGGATAGTGAGGCTCAAGTTAGAGTATGTAGGAAAGAGGGAAATTATTTCCCAGTAAAAGAAGGCCTTAGACAAGGATGTGTGATGTCACCGTGGTTGTTTAATATATTTATATATGGGGTTGTAAGAGAAGTAAATGCGAGGGTCTTGGCAAGAGGCGTGGAGTTAAAAGATAAAGAATCACACATAAAGTGGGAGTTGCCACAGTTGCTCTTTGCTGATGACACTGTGCTCTTGGGAGATTCTGAAGAGAAGTTGCAGAGATTGGTGGATGAATTTGGTAGGGTATTCAAAAAAAGAAAAAAATTAAAAGTGAATACAGGAAAGAGTAAGGTTATGAGGATAACAAAAAGATTAGGTGATGAAAGATTGGATATCAGATTGGAGGGAGAGAGTATGGAGGAGGTGAATGTATTCAGATATTTGGGAGTGGACGTGTCAGCGGATGGGTCTATGAAAGATGAGGTGACTCATAGAACTGATGAGGGGAAAAGGGTGAGTGGTGCACTTAGGAGTCTGTGGAGACAAAGAACTTTGTCCTTGGAGGCAAAGAGGGGAATGTATGAGAATATAGTTTTACCAACGCTCTTATATGGGTGTGAAGCATGGGTGATGAATGTTGCAGCGAGAAGGCTGGAGGTAGTGGAGATGTCATGTCTGAGGGCAATGTGTGGTGTGAATATAATGCAGAGAATTCATAGTTTGGAAGTTAGGAGGAGGTGCGGGATTACCAAAACTGTTGTCCAGAGGGCTGAGGAAGGGTTGTTGAGGTGGTTCAGACATGTAGAGAGAATGGAGCTAAACAGAATGACTTCAAGAGTGTATCAGTCTGTAGTGGAAGGAAGGCGGGGTAGGGGTTGGCCTAGGAAAGGTTGGAGGGAGGGAGTAAAGGAGGTTTTGTGTGCGAGGGGCTTGGACTTCCAGCAGGCATGCGTGAGCGTGTTTGATAGGATTGAATGGAGACAAATGGTTTTTAATACTTGACGTGCTGTTGGAGTGTGAGCAAAGTAACATTTATGAAGGGGTTCAGGGAAACCGGCAGGCCGGACTTGAGTCATGGAGATGGGAAGTACAGTGCCTGCACTCTTAAGGAGGGGTGTTAATGTCGCAGTTTAAAAACTGTAGTGTAAAGCACCCTTCTGGCAAGACAGTGATGGAGTGAATGATGGTGAAAGTTTTTCTTTTTCGGGCCACCCTGCCTTGGTGGGAATCGGCCAGTGTGATAATACAAAATAAAAATAATATATGGCTTAACAAGATTCAGTCAAACCAGTGAATGAGAGGATGTGGAGAGACTGTTGTTGGTGTGGCTTAACGAGAAACAATTACCAAGAAACAATTAACCCCAGAGGGTTAGCCACCCAGAATAACCCAAGAAAGTCAGTGAGTCATCGAGGACTGTCTAACTTATTTCCATTGGGGTCCTTAATCTTGTCTCCCAGGATGCGTCCCGCACCAGTCGACTAACACCCAGGTGAACAGGAAAAAAATGCCTGGAACTAGTGCTCATATTGGTGAATTTAAGGCCAGCAAAGGTTGGTTTGAGAGATTTAAGAATCGTAGTGGCATACACAGTGTGATAAGGCATGGCGAAGCTGAAAAATTCCAACCCCAACAAGTGTTCAATTGTGACAAAACAGGCTGTTCTGGAAGACAATGCCAAACAGGACCTACATTACTCAGAAGGAAAAGGCACTCCCCAGGACACAAGCCTATGAAAGACAGGCTAACTTTCTTGTTTTGTTGTAATGCTAGTGAGGATTGCAAAGTGAAGCCTTTACTCATGTATCACTCTGAAAATCCCAGAGTGTTCAAGAAAAAGTGTCTCATCACTCATCAGTACTCTTCAATAAAGGTAAGTGTCATTTTAACATTTATTTATATAGTTATTGTGTATGTCTCATTGTTTTCCTTGTAGGGAAATGTATATTTCATGAAAAAAAAAAAAATTTTAATACTTTTGGCTGTCTGGAACGGGTTAATTGGATTTCCATTATTTTTTAAGGGGAAAATTAATTCGGCTAACGATAATTTCGTCTAACGATGAGCTCTCAGGAACGGATTAATATCGTTAGCCAAGGGTCCACAGTATGTACATTACAGTACAATGTACTGGAAAATGATAAATATATATAAAATTCAATAATACACAGTATACCGCTCTTTATCACATGCAAAAATTTCTGAATCTTCCATCATTACAAATCAGAAACAAATAAGCAACTTTTATGATAAGCTTACCCAGCACTAAAAGTAATCGACGAGCTGCGAAGTCTTTTTCCATACATGGAAAGGTGTCGTGAGCAATATCCCTGCCTCTGGCTCTCTTTACTGCACCCTTCCTTACCACACAGCCGACGCCACTGCTTCCCATTGAACTTTTTCCTAATACCATTAGGGGTAGTCACAACCTCACCTTTCTTGTACTTGAGTGGAGTGGCAGTTCCAGATCTGTATAAAACAACAGGACAGAGTCAGGTCAAAAGTACAAAATAAGAACTTATCCAACACAAGACGACTATCTCTTCCTTTTCTATTTCTATGGTTATATCCAACATTTAGAAGCATACAGGCAGAAAGACACTTGAGCATACATAACATGCAAAATAACTACTGTAAATAACTACTTTTTTTCAGTGATTATTTTGCATATTGTGATATCACCTGTTTACTGTGGTCTTATTGCATACATAATATATATTTAGGAGGATCCCAACTTACAAACTGCATTCCAAGTGTTTAATGTACCTGTATAAAAACAACAGTACAAGTAGGGCCCCGCTTTACAGTGTTTTGCTTTACAGCTTTCCACTAATATGTACATTTCAAATGATGACCAAAACTCACTATATGGCTCCCCCAACCTGACTTTCTAATATGGTCACCGTGTCCCACCCGATTTGTTTACAGTCTCCGTGAGCTCCGTGATCACCGCGTCTCTCCATTATGTCTGGAAATTTTCCAAAATTTCAAGTGTTTTTAAAAGTTATTTCATATTTTATATATACTCTGATAATTATACTTATGTATACCTGTACCTAAACAAACTGTGCTGGCATGCAGGTATACATTAACCCCTTGACTGTCGCAACCCCCAATCCTGAGGTTTCTCCTGGTGTCGCAAAATTAAAAAAAAAAAATTATTTTTTCTTATGAAATGATAGAGAATCTTTTCCCAATTGTAATGACAGCAAAAAAATGAAATTTGAAGGAAAACTGACAGAATTATGCTCTCGCGAAGTTAGCGACCGCGGCGATATTTACAAATTGGCGATTTCGCCCAATTTGAGCCTTATTTTCGGCTAATTCCATTGTTCCAGTCGACCAAACTTGTAGCTATTTCTTTAGAACTCCATTTTTTCTATCGATTGAGGACAAGAAACTGCCCATTTACCGAATTCAACTACCTAATAATGTCGTCAGAAATTTGCAATTTGGCCAATTTCACAAAAATTAAAAAATATGACAATTTCAAAATAAGGTCCAGAATGAATAATGCAGACATTCCTGGCTCTAAAATAACATTTTCTTTGTTCATCAGTCATGTCTCCAGGCCCCTCTGATATTACTCTTGCTTTCTATTTTGAATTTTTATTCAAACAAAAAACAGAAGACTTACTATTATGCAGACTACTGCAATACTGTAATAATTGTATAAATAACATCAACCCATTCATGACTGCATATTAGAATGGCTAGTTGGACATTTATTGGACAATGACATCATTTGTTTACTTTTGAACATCGGCAAAAATCAAACATTTCCCCTACTTTGAGCTCCATTTCCAGGTTCTTTTTATAGTAAAATCAATCAAAATCACCTCTGTTTCTATAATATGTTTTCCATTCTATCAAATGAGACCAAGAAAACGAGAATACAACCATAAATACTATATGAAAATAGACCACAACGTCGGCATTTTAATTAAAAAAAACGGTCGGAGTTTTTTTTTCCTCATTATGCACTGCGTGCTCCAGGATTTTTTTTATATGGTGCACACTGACCACACAGACCCATTCTCTCACATGTGGGCCTACCAGCTTTCTCCTGTTTGATTTGAAGCTGCTAGAATTTATGAGTATATATACATCAAACACGGTACCTCGAAAGACGTATATATACGGCCGCGACAGTCAAAGGGTTAAAACCAGTAAGAGTGTCTTATGTCTTGAGACGCCATATTAATAATGATAATACTATTCAGTAATCATCGAGTCTCATTAAATGTCGTATATTACGTTAATAGTATACACATTTTCATTAATCCATCTATGATATTTTTTTAAATTATATAATAAACACGATACGTAACATATAAACATGATAAATACACCCCACAGAGGAATAAATTAACCTTAATATGAGATTTGGTAGCCAGACAACTTGTAGGAGTGATGGCGAGAATGTTTTCTCTAGTCCAACATCAGAGAATATGTGTACACTATAATATTACTGGAGGTAACTGTAGAAAATTATTCCTTTCGTATACCTTCACTCAGAGCGTTATTTCTTCTAAAAATGGTGTTACATGAGAATGGGAGTGCTGCTCTTTATTTATTCTACTGTATCAATGTGGAAACTACTTATACACAATGTAATTTGTACACAAACCAGACACGTTCGCCTGGTTTGTTTACACAACTCTGCATCTGTCCTCTCTCATGTACTCATTCTCTCTCTCTCTCGTTTATATGTTTTATCTTGTTTACTCACCTCTGACCCTACATTAAGACTACAAATATTTTACGGTAAGTAATGAGTTAACTGTATATGCATTTTATTGCTCTGGGACACTTTAAATGTCATAGAATATTATGTGTGGGTGGCGTGACCTGGTATGGTAGGTATGGTAGCCTGGCTGGCTGCCATACATAACACACTTGATTTCTTACAATCAATACTACTCATCTCACCTTACATTAAGACTACAAATATTTTAAGGTAAGTATGTAATGAGTGTACTATATGAGTATTTTACTTTTTTATTGTTTTTTAATGCCTAGTTCTATTGCTAACTTAATATATGTTAGTGTAAACTTGTTATCTAGCATTTATATGCATTTATAACTGGAAAAAAAGGGCACTCCACTTTATAGCGATTTCTGCTTTACAGAGGTAGCCTGGAACCTAACCTGCCTTATAAGTGGGGCCCTACTGTACAGTACAAAGGATGATTTTTCTCAGAAATTATCATAATGTAGTTCCTGAGGCCTGATTCCAAGTGCGAATGTGTGTAAACTGATGCATTTATAAGTTGCAGACCTCCTGTATGTATTTTTTAATTCCTCTTCCATTCATCATAAACAATGTTTACATGATTACCTGGGAGTGACAGGTGTTGATCGAGGAGTGGTAGTGCCTATGCTCCCTTGCTCTATTAAACTTGAAGTGGATCCTCGACTGTGCATAGATGAGCGCTTTGGATCTCCCGTATATTTACTTCCCAATGCACCTGGAGTCAGGGACATGGAGCGATGATTACCACTATAATGACCTGAAACCAGCAAGGTTGATTTGTGATCACTGAAGGTTTGCTTTTAACAAGTTTAATAATCTTATTTTGAATGACAGGCATATTCAAATTTAAGATATCTTGGTAATGTACTTATTTTACATTTGCCAAAATTTTATTCACTTTTGAAAATCTAGTAAATAATGGTTATTATTTATTACTGAAAGAATTTTTATCAAGTGTGCATGCACACAACAAAACTTCCCTTATTAATAATCCCATGAGAAATGACAATTTTACAAAAAGTTACTGGATAATCTTACAACACAAAAACTTGTAGCAATACTTCATGTCACCACACAAAAATAATACATTCTTCAATGATGCACATCAGAGTGTTTGCTGTGAACTAATCACCATGCCCACTCTCCAACCAATCACTGTGCTCAGATTGCCTGAACTCAGCCAATTCAGATATTGCATTCATTATTTTGTCCAGCTAAAGCTCCAAACTTTATCCAACTTTAGGAATACCTATGCTAGGTCACTAGTATATATAAGCTGACATATTGCCTGCCTGGGACAGACTCGACTGCATTTTACTCTCCAACTCAGGATCACAAAGGATCACATCTTCAGAGACTGCTTCCACCTCATACATCCAGTGGAGCCACTACCATCAACAACTTCTAGCAGCACCTCTCACCAATGCAGAATTATAGAGTAGGGATTGAGCCCTCTACTTCCTTAATCTAGCCTGTACATCATCCTTACTGCTACTTATGTATTAGAACGGTTTCCAGCAAAGAAAAAATGTAAATGACACCATACAATAATAAAAATGCCTAACACAATCAACATATATCTTGGAAATAATAAATATCCACTAGGAAAATTCACATACCTTCATAAAAGTATTGGACATTGTTGATCATGACCTTATTAAACTAGAGCACTATGAATTCAAAGGCTACAGATTCCTCATTATCAAATCTTACCTTAGTAATTGCTACCAACAAGTAACCACAAGCAACATTTTCCTTGATCAATTGGCAGTGAGGCAACCAAACAAGTTAATAACAGTAGCAGTGGTGGTAGAAGCACAACTGGTGGTAATGAGAAGCAGAGCTATTGGTACACACAG